>NC_057795.1:251440980-251448022 GCF_018294505.1 Triticum aestivum
TATATATACTTTAGTTTTCTATTCTTTTATGTACCTTATTTCTTTTCTGTTTTATTTTGTTTTCTCATTGCATTTTAGTTTTGTAAAGTACAAATATGATCCCTAAATTGGTAATAGGAATTATACCACTGCCACAATTAACTTGGCACCTAAATATATTAGTTTGTAATTGTTTATCATCTTAAAAGCATTTAAATAATTGTTTTTGCTACTGTTTAAATCGTTTTAGTGTATCTGAACATTTTATAAAAGTGTAGTTCCTCTGCCATATTTATTTATGCACTATTTGGTTCACTCCGAACATTTAAATTTTAATTTTTGAAAACTTTTATTGTTTGCTCGATTTTGAGTTTGAAATTCGAACTAGGTTCCGAACTAACGTGAGTTTATCCACAGTAACCGAGGTGACATGGCATCATTAGCGGGGATTACTGTAGCTTGATTATTCGGGCGTCACAATTCTCCTCCACTACAAGAAATCTCGTCCCGAGATTTAAGAGGGGAGTAAGGGGAAAGTTCTGGCTACGATATTCTAATGGATCTTCTCATCCTGGCTTGCTCTTCTCGAAGAGGTTGATCCCTTTCGTTGATGTCTTCATTTCACTGCTTCAAGTCACCATGATCAATTTGTCATCCTTTCTTCGGGATCTCCATCGTACTTACGAATAGGTAAGGGGCAGCTCTACAACGATAGGATGTTATAAGGGAAAATCTTCTGGGGGTTTTCCAAGTATGAACATATGAGTATCTCTCGAGTTGAACAAATGAAACACATCGAGAGCAAAGTAAGAAGGTGCAATAAGAAGTTTAAAATGGATAGGCAATCGTTCATTGCCTGAAACAGAGTGTGAATGGGGTTCAGAGCAACGGGAATAAGTATTGTGTCCGATACCAAAATTGATCACTAGGAAGGTGGCTCGCACATTACATTCGAAGTCAAGCTCTAGGAATAACTTTGGCAACAGGGTGTATAGGAGAGTCAGGTTTCGATCCTGTAGAACTGTGGGTTATGGGCCCACCATGTGGGTTAAAAGCAGGAAGGCGCTAATATTTGCACGGTCAAGATAACAAGTTATGTCAGAGGATAGCATGTTGGTTTTGTTGTCAACAATGTCGATACCAAGGGCGAGGGACGAAGAGAACCATTTTCCTGCTCGTTGAACGAGGCGGACCAGTAGGCAAAGTTCTCGTCCATCGGTGGTTACCGAAATGTCACCAACAAAAGTAACAGGGTCTCGCTGGCAGAGTTGTACACCGAGGTGTTTACATAAGCAGGAGAATATTACTGCTCAGATCATATAGATCACAAGAAAGGTTAAATCAACAATGGTAGGAAAACATGATCATCAGATTAAACAGATCAATGGAAAGGAAAATAGGTTTAAACACATATTTCAAGGGTATATCCTTCCCAAGGACAAGCAGAGCATGATATCCATGTCAGGATATAATGTAGAAAACTCTTTAGGTAGGGGAGAGGATTTTTTCATGACATTACCCATACAGCGGTGTTTGGATAATTGAGCAAGAAACATTTAGCATTGGGCTTCGGATGTTCTTGTTGAAAATCAGAGTATCGCAGACATGCTTCGAGATAGCATTGACATGGCCTTCAGGTGAAGATCAGACTTTGGAATCACGAAGGATCCATCTGGAATAACTTGTAGAATCAGTATTACAATTCCCTCATGGATGAATGGATAACCTTGCTGAAAAGGAATCTATAATGATAGGTCCTCCAGCCGGGGGGGGGGGGTGCTAGGCATGACATCATGTTACCGGGTCATCAAAGGATCAACATCATGACTCTTGGAAAGTTGTCCCAACCATCATATCTGACCGAGATTCAGATCCGATTGGTGTCAGGATACCTCAGACTTAGGATACCTGAGAAGAAAAGGTGCAACGCAAATTGACGAGATGACATTGTAAGATTCTCGGGGAAATGAACTACGAAGTGATTTCCGTTAACAAGAGTCCATCATTAACCCAAGGAGAGGACAAGGAGGTGTCTGGTGAACTCAACGGCAATTCACCGAGATTCCCCAAAAGATGGATTTCCACCATTAAGTGAACAAGGAGATAACATTTGTTAGATCAAATGATATAAGGAAGTATGCTCGAGGAAAACATACACAATTAAACACTGGTTGAAGGGTGCGCCCGAAGTATGGGTTGGATTGCACGACCAATGTTAGAATGGTGATTCAATTAGCGAAGGACTTAGAATGAACTATGGCCCATTCACTTCAAAGCAATAGGGTTGTTAGAAGTTTTGAATTCACACGTCATAGCTCCATTGTCGGTATTCCGGTTGAAAACAATACGGGGACCAAGGAATGAACGAAGATGGCAAGAAGTATTTTGATATCAAGAATTATTAAGAGGTGGTGAAATTCTCACCACATTCTTGACAAAAAGAGATGGTAATACTTCCGAGGTAAGGAAGATCAACTGCTGGGTAGCAGTGATCTCAAGGTTTACACAAAACACGAACAAGTTGTGTTGAACGGAAGGCAATAAGGTGGTTGATGAGAACAGGAATCATCGAGGGGCAAGGATGGTATTACCCATTATGAATTCAATTGAATTCCTGGAAGAGCTCATAAGGTTGATGATGACCACGACACAATTGTCGAGAGATTTCATGCAGATGTAATCGATCGGCGACGACATCAAGTCAAAGTAATGATGAAGTGAAAGGTTATAGGAACCAAGGGTACGACACAAACTCGAACTCAAGCTTGTTGGTTAAGGTGAAAGGATATGACGAGGAAAATCGACGTAAGGTTAGTTCATCGTCGAAAATTGGTGCTCCGAGAATAAGGACCAGGTAGCACCGTTAGAATCGTCACGACAATGATATAGCCAAACAGGCTAGGAATGGCGTGATCGGGTACAAACTCGTACTTATAGAAGCTTACTGAAGAGTTGTTGAACCGTAGAGCGGTCTTGGTTCAGTTATCGGTGTCTTTGAGTGTTCAGTAACACAGAGCCCGCGGAAAATTGGAATCAGTGGGAAGGTAGCACTTGATGAAGAACTCATAAAAAGTTATGCAGTTCCATGATAATCTCGAGATACCAGGGGGGTAATACTCGACACAAGATCAAAGTAAAGGTTGGACTGGTGTATTGATCCATAGAAGACAATTGTTTTAACTTGTCCGAGAAATGAGATCAAAGAAGAACAATCATGGTCGGAACCACGGTTGCAAGGGATCAATTCACAGATACCATAGGTTAGTTATCAAGGAAATAGTTATTGTTACAAGAAGCTTTAATGATAGGATATATATCGCGTCCATGGGCATGAACACAAGTTCAAGGTCGACTCCCACTTCTCCAATGCATACCCTTTCATTCACTTCTCGCTTTCGATAAAGTTATAGCGTTGAAATCTTATCTGGCAAAATACCAGAAGAGTACGACTCGTGAAAACTTTCGAGTTCACACATATTAAGGAAGGCATAGGTTCAACCCATCTGGGCATCTTAGAATCATATACCAGAATCTTTAGAAGTAAATAACTCAAGCTCAAAGGCAAAGCATGGTTGAGAAAGCAGACGATACAATTTACCAAAGGCATTATGTATCCGAGGAAAGGCTCACAAGGTTATTGAATATGAAGGGCGTTGTCAGATAAAATCCAACAAAGGATCTGGTGGTCCACAAGGGATCTGACGTGAGCATCGGTACTCAACTAGAGGAAGCAAATTATAGAAACAACTGACTAACTCAATTGTCAAATGCAAAGGAATTATGATTTCCAAATCAAGGGATCAGAAGCAATGCTCTAATTAGGGGTGGATAAGTTGAATAGCCTTAGGGTACAATCAAAGACAATTGGATTGGTTGAGAACCAATTCCAATTAAAAGGATGGCAGCTCAGCCGGAAAGGTAATTTATAAGGATCAATGATGATTGCGGGTATTCGCAAACATATTGAGTCAACAGACTCAAAATGATAATGACAAGGAATTTCAATATGACTACGAGACTTATGGGATTAGCCATAATGCAAGCAAGCAAGAATTTCAAGAGCCAAAGGCTCCAGAGGATTCTCGGAAGATCGAATAGTATTTTGAAGAATTTTGTGTAACACATGAACAACAGGGGATGAGCGGATACTCGACAAGTGCGAGTATTTATTTGAGGGGGTATTCATGTAGTAAGGAACTGCTAGGCAGTAGGCACAAAGTATTCTCGGATCAATAGAGAAAACTTCGGGGTATCTTGTAATAACAAGATCACTGGGGGATGATCGTATGAATGGCAAGTGTAAGTAGTTATCCATACGGATTTATTGGTGGCCAGGAATAGCAAAAGTGATGGTCACAAAGTCTCGAGAGAATATCAAAGAGTATCTCCGAATTCTTCTGATTAGCAGACGATCATCTGAAGTGAGGGGCTCTCCGGGTGAAAATGATAACGAGATCCTAATGTTAGATTTAGTAAGATTCATTTAACCCGAATAGAAGAGATGTCAGAGTCCCAGAGTATAGGTCGAGGAATAAAAGATCCTACTACCACCCGATGGCGACGTGGGCCCATGGGCCACACAGCCATGTTAGTAAAAGTTTTTCAACGACTAGACTCGACTTCGGCCAAGGAGTTGGAAAGGGGGATTCCTACAGGCAGTCGGCTCTGATACCAACTTGTGACGCCCCCGATTTAATCGTACACTAATCATGCACGCAAATGTGTACGATCAAGATCAGGGACTCACGGGAAGATATCACAACACAACTCTACAAATAAAATAAGTCATACAAGCATCATAATACAAGCCAGGGGCCTCGAGGGCTCGAATACAAGTGCTCGATCATAGACGAGTCAGCGGAAGCAGCAATATCTGAGTACAGACATAAGTTAAACAAGTTGCCATAAGATGGCTAGCACAAACTGGGATACAGATCGAAAGAGGCGCAGGCCTCCTGCCTGGGATCCTCCTAACTACTCCTGGACGTCGTCAGCAGGCTGCACGTAGTAGTAGGCACCTCCGGTGTAGTAAGGGTCGTCGTCGACGGTGGCGTCTGGCTCCTGGACTCCAGCATCTGGTTGCGACAACCAGAAAGAAAGGAAAGGGGAAAAAGGGGGGAGAAAGCAACCGTGAGTACTCATCCAAAGTACTCGCAAGCAAGGAACTACACTACATATGCATGGGTATATGTGTAAGGAGGCCATATCAGTGGACTGAACTGCAGAATGCCAGAATAAGAGGGGGATAGCTAATCCTGTCGAAGACTACGCTTCTGGTAGCCTCCGTCTTGCAGCATATAGAAGAGAGTAGATTGTAGTCCTCCAAGTAGCATCTCCAAGTAGTATCTCCAAGCAGCATCTCCAGTAGCCTCGCATAGCATAATCCTACCCGGCGATCCTCTCCTCGTTGCCCTGTAGAAAAGCGATCACCGGGTTGTCTGTGGAACTTGGAAGGGTGTGTTTTATTAAGTATCCGGTTCTAGTTGTCATAAGGTCAAGGTACAACTCCAAGTCGTCCTGTTACCGAAGATCACGGCTATTCGAATAGATTAACTTCCCTGCAGGGGTGCACCACATAGCCCAACACGCTCGATCCCATTTGGCCGGACACACTTTCCTGGGTCATGCCCGGCCTCGGAAGATCAACACGTCGCAGCCCCACCTAGGCACAACAGAGAGGCCAGCACGCCGGTCTAAACCTAAGCATGCAGGGGTCTGGGCCCATCGCCCTGAGCACACCTGCACGTTGCGAGGGCGGCCGAAAGCAGACCTAGCCTAGTGGCGTTCCAGTCCAATTCGGCGCGCGCCGCTCCGTCGCTGACGTCTGAAGTGCTTCGGCTGATACCACGACGTCAGGATACCCATAACTACTCCCACGTAGATGGTTAGTGCGTATAGGCTCATAGCCAGACTCAGATCAAATACCAAGATCTCGTTAAGCGTGTTAAGTATCCGCGAACGCTGAACAGGGCCAGGCCCACCTGTCTCCTAGGTGGTCTCAACCTGCCCTGTCGCTCCGCCACAAAGTAACAGTCGAGGGCCGTCGGGAACCCAGGCCCACCTCTACCGGGATGGAGCCACCTGTCCTTTCAGCCCCCTCGTCAGAATCACTTGCGGGTACTCAATGAGCTGACCCGACTTTAGTCACCATCTGTATAGAATGTATGTATGTATGGTATATACCCGTGATCACCTCCCAAGTGATCACGGCCCGATAGTATAGCAAGGCAGACTGACAAGAATGTAGGGCCAATGATGATAAACTAGCATCCTATACTAAGCATTTAGGATTGCGGGTAAGGTATCAATGACTGTAGCAGCAATGACAGGCTATGCATCAGAATAGGATTAACGGAAAGCAGTAACATGCTACACTACTCTAATGCAAGCAGTATAAAGAAGAGTAGGCGATATCTGGTGATCAAAGGGGGGGCTTGCCTGGTTGCTCTGGCAAGAGAGAGGGGTCGTCAACTCTGTAGTCGAACTGGTCAGCAGCAGCGTCGGTCTCGTAGTCTACCGGAGAGAAGAGGGGGAAGAAATAATGAATACAGAGCAAACAAAGCATCACAAAATATAACAAGGCAATACGCGGTGTTCGGTGTGCCCTAACGCGGTAGTAAGTGATACCGACGAAAGAGGGAAACATCCGGGAAAGTATTCCCGGAGTTTCGCGTTTTCGGGCAGAGGAACCGGAGGGGGAAAGTTGCGGGTTCGATAGTTTAGGGGTGTGTGGCGGACGAACGGACCGCGTATCCGGATTCGTCTCGTCGTTCTGAGCAACTTTCATGTTGAAAATAATTTAATCCGAGTTACGGATTAAAAGATATGATTTTCTAAAGATTTTATTAATTTCTGGAATTTAATTAATTAATTAGTTAATTCGAAAAATGAATTTATGACGTCAGCATGATGTCATGCTGACGTCAGCAATCAACGGGGTTGACTTGGTCAACCCGACGTGTGGGTCCCGCATGTCATACACTGTTTTAGTTAACTAACAGTTAATTATGTTAATTAGTGATTAGGTTAATTTAATTATAATTAATTAACTTAATTAATTCCT
>NC_057795.1:251810046-251835064 GCF_018294505.1 Triticum aestivum
CCGAGTGAGAGGGTTGCTCTTCACTCGGTAGGATTTTAATAACTTAGGCGAGCACAGGGCTGCAGCTAAGCCCCCGAGTGAGAGGGTTGCTCTTCACTCGGTAGGATTTTAATAACTTAGGCGAGCACAGGGCTGCAGCTAAGCCTCCGAGTGGAAGTCGGGCTTACCACTCGGTAGGATTTTGATAACTTAGGCGAAACGGATTCGCAGCTAAGCCTCCGAGTGGGAGTCTGGCTCACAAATCGGTAGGATTTTTACAAACTTAGGCGAAACGGATTCGCAGCTAAGTCACCCACTGAGGGGGAATTTTATTGGACAAAAATAAAAAGTGACAGAAATTATGGAGGAACTGTGACACTATTATTTTGAGGTCCATGAACTACAGAAGTACTTTGTTGCAACTCACCCGAGTGAGAAAACTTAAGTATAAAATGGGCGGAGTAGCTCCGCGTTCCAAGCTCGGGGCTCGTCGATGTTATGCTCGACGTTGTAAAGACGGTACGCCCCGTTGTGGAGAACCTTGGTGACGATGAAGGGACCTTCCCAAGAAGGAGCAAGCTTGTGTGGTTTGTCCTGATCCACTCGGAGAACTAAATCTCCTTCCTGGAAGGCTCGACCTCTCACATTTCTGGCGTGGAAACGACGCAAATCTTGTTGGTAGATGGTCGATCGGATTAGAGCCATCTCCCTTTCTTCCTCTAAAAGGTCGACTGCGTCCTGCCGCGCTTGTTCAGCTTCTGCTTCGTTGTAGATTTCAACTCGAGGAGCATTGTGGAGAAGATCACTCGGCAAGACTGCTTCAGCTCCATAGACCAAGAAGAATGGAGTTCTTCCGGTCGACCGATTAGGCGTGGTCCGCAGTCCCCAGAGTACAGATGGAAGTTCGTCGACCCAAGCTCCAGCCGCGTGTTTGAGATCACGCATCAGTCGAGGCTTCAGTCCCTTGAGAATCAGTCCATTAGCTCGCTCTGCTTGTCCATTCGACTGCGGATGGGCGACTGATGCGTAGTCGACCCGTGTGCCCTGGGAGTCGCAGAAAGCTCTGAATTCCTCTGAGTCAAAGTTCGACCCATTATCCGTAATGATGCTGTGCGGGACTCCATATCTGAATATTAGTTCCCTGATGAAGCTAACAGCAGTCCCGGTGTCAAGGCTCTTGATTGGTTTAGCCTCGATCCACTTGGTGAACTTGTCGACTGCCACCAGTACATGCGTGAAGCCACTTCGTCCTGTTCTCAAAGGACCGATCATGTCCAGCCCCCAAACTGCAAAAGGCCAGACGAGTGGGATGGTCTTCAAAGCTGACGCAGGCTTGTGCGACATATTCGAGTAGAACTGACATCCCTCGCACTTATCTACTATCTCTTTTGCCATCTCATTCGCCTTGGGCCAGTAAAATCCGGCTCGGTATGCTTTGGCCACGATGGTCCGAGAGGACGCATGATGACCACAGGTCCCCGAGTGAATATCATTGAGGATGAGTCGACCTTCTTCTGGTGTTATGCACTTCTGACCGACTCCAGTCGCGCTTTCTCTGTATAATTGTCCTTTGATTACGGTAAAGGCCTTAGATCGACGGACGATCTGTCGAGCCTCTTCCTCATCCTCCGGAAGCTCTTTCCTCAAGATATATGCGACATACGGAATCGTCCAGTCGGGAATGACCACCAAAACCTCCATGATCAAGTCGACCACCGCTGGGACTTCAACTTCAGTCGGATTTGTGGCGCTCTTGGGCTGCGGAGTTTCTTCGGTGAAAGGATCATCTTTGACTGACGGAGTGTGTATATGCTCCAAGAACACACCACTCGGAATGGCTTCTCTCTTGGAACCTATCTTTGCTAGATCATCAGCTGCTTGATTTTTCAGTCGGGGTATATGATGGAGCTCCAACCCCTCGAACTTCTTCTCCAGCTTCCTCACTGCACTGCAGTATCCAGTCATGGCTGGGCTTCTCACGTCCCACTCTTTCATCACCTGATTGACCACTAAATCCGAGTCGCCATAGACCATTAGGCGACGGACGCCGAGTGAAATGGCCATGCGCAACCCATATAGGAGGGCCTCATATTCTGCCTCATTGTTGGAGGAATCAAAGTGAATCTGGAGCACATATCTGAGCTTATCTCCTCTGGGGGAAACCAGGACAACCCCAGCACCGGAACCATTCAACATCTTAGAGCCATCGAAAAACATGGTCCAATGCTCCGAGTGAACTTCAGTCGGCTGCTGTTGTTCAATCCACTCGGCGAGGAAATCTGCTATCGCCTGGGACTTAATGGCTTTCTTTGCCTCAAACTTGATATCAAGGGGAAGAAGTTCAATCGCCCATTTGGCCACTCGACCAGTTGCATCTCTGTTGTGCAAAATCTCTGAAAGTGGAGCGTCACTGACGACTGTGGTGGAATGGTCAGAGAAATAATGAGCAACCTTCTTTGTGGTCATGTATATTCCATACACAAGCTTTTGATAATGAGGATATCTCTGCTTGGATGGAGTCAAGACTTCAGACAAATAATACACTGGGCGCTGAACTTTGAGAGTTTTTCCTTCTTCTTCCCGCTCGACCGTTAGCACAGTACTGACGACTTGTCCTGTGGCTGCGATGTAGAGCAACAGAGGCTCTTTGCTGATTGGAGCAGCAAGCACCGGCTGGGTGGAGAGCAGAGCTTTTAGCTCGGCAAACGCTGCATCAGCTTCTGGAGTCCACTCGAACTTGTCAGCCTTCTTCATCAGTCGGTAAAGAGGCAGTGCCTTTTCACCGAGTCGTGAGATGAATCGACTTAATGCGGCCAAGCATCTAGTAAGCTTCTGGACATCGTGCACTCGCACAGGGCGTTTCATTCGGAGAATAGTGCCAATCTTCTCTGGGTTAGCGTCGATTCCCCGTTCGGAAACGAGAAAACCGAGTAACTTGCCACCAGGAACTCCAAATGTGCACTTTGATGGATTGAGCTTGATATCATACCTTCTGAGGTTCGCAAATGTTTCGGCGAGGTCAGCGAGCAGGTCGGAACCTTTTCGTGACTTGACAACAATATCATCCATATAAGCTTCCACATTCCGACTGATTTGGGTGAGTAGACACTTCTGAATCATTCGCATAAATGTGGCTCCGGCATTCTTGAGGCCGAATGGCATGGTGATATAGCAGAAGCACCCGAATGGAGTGATGAAAGCTGTTTTTACCTCATCGGGCCCGTACAGACGGATCTGGTGGTACCCGGAGTAAGCATCTAAAAAAGATAACCTCTCGCATCCCGCGGTCGAGTCAACAATTTGATCTATGCGAGGGAGAGGAAAGTGATCTTTCGGGCAGGCCCGGTTGATGTGCTTGAAATCAATGCACATTCGGAGCGACTTGTCCTTCTTAGGAACCATGACGACATTAGCGAGCCACTCGGTGTGGTATATCTCTCGGATAAATCCTGCCGCCAACAGTCGAGCCACTTCTTCACCGATGGCCTTTCTCTTCTGGACGGCGGACCGCCGAAGATGCTCTTTGACTGGTTTTGCAGACGAGTCGACTCTTAGGCGATGCTCAGCCAGTCCCCTGGGAACACCTGGCATGTCAGCGGGCTTCCATGCAAAAATGTCCCAGTTCTCACGGAGGAACTGGATGAGCGCTTCTTCCTATTTTGGGTCGAGTGTTGTGGAGATGCGGGTCGGAGCTGCTTCGGGGTCGGTCGGGTGAATGTGAACAGGCTTCGTCTCACCGGACGACTGGAATGCAGACTCTGTGGCGGGCTTCTTGGATCGCAGCAAGTCACTCGGATCTGCGTTTTGCTTGTATTCTTCGAACTCGACCGCTGTCACTTGGGAATCGACAATCTTGGAGCCCTTCTGAAAGCACTCCTCTGCCTTTTTCCTATCACCGGTGACAGTGATCACACCTTTGGGACCGGGCATCTTCAATTTGAGGTACACGTAACATGGTCGAGCCATGAACCGTGCATAGGCTGGTCTCCCCAAAATGGCATGATATGCACTTTGAAAATCCACGACCTCAAACGTCAACTTTTCTTTGCGAAAATGCTTCGAATCACCAAACACTACGTCCAAAGCTATCTGGCCGAGTGACTCGGCCTTCTTCCCTGGTATAACTCCATGGAAGCTCATGTTACTAGTGCTCAGTCGGGACATCGGAATGCCCATACCTTTCAATGTGTCTGCATACAATAAGTTCAGCCCACTTCCACCATCCATCAGCACCTTTGTCAGTCGAGTGCCTTCGACAACTGGATCGACCACCAAAGCTTGCCTCCCGGGGGTGGCAATATGAGTCGGGTGATTAGATTGGTCGAATGTGATGGGTGTTTGAGACCACTTCAGATAATTTGCCTTTGCTGGGGCAACCATGTTCACCTCTCGGTTAATCACTTTCAGTCGACTTCTGCTTTCCACATCTGCAAAGATCATCAGAGTGGAGTTGATATGCGGATATCCTCCCTCACTGTCCTCTTTGTCTTCGGCCTTGTCCGACTCCTTCTCCTTGTCCTTAGACTGTTTTCCCTGAAACTGCTGGATCAGGAGTCGACATTGGCGAGTGGTGTGCTTTGGGTAAATGATATTCCCCTCTTCATCTTTCTTCGTGTGAATGTGACACGGCATATCCATCACGTCGTTCCCTTCTTTATCCTTTACCTTCTTGGGGTTCCAGGATCCTTTTGGTTTCCCCTTAAACTTTCCTTGAGTCACGGCCAGAGCCTCTCCAGGAGCTGCCGGTTCAGCCTTCCGCTTCTGTTTCCGACTGGTGTTTCCTTTTTCCGACTGGCTCGGCTTGTGCTTGCCGCTTCGGAGTCGGTCTTCTTCTTTGCCGTTGGCGTACTTGGTAGCAATCTCCATCATCCGACTCAAGGTCATGTCACCGGTTCGACCAAATTTCAAACTCAGTTCTCTGTTCTTGACGCCGTCTTTGAAGGCGCATAGTGCCTGATGATCAGAGACATTTTCCACAGTGTGGTGCAAAGTGATCCACCTCTGAATATACTCTCTGAGAGTCTCATTAGTTTTCTGCACGCAGACTTGCAACTCTGTCAATCCCGCTGGTCGCTTGCAAGTCCCTTCAAACGTTCTGACGAACACTCGGGACAGATCTTCCCAAGTGTAAATGCTGCTAGGAGGTAATTGAGTCAACCATGCCCTGGCAGAACCTTCCAACATGAGGGGCAAATGCTTCATGGCCACCTCGTCGTTCCCACCACCGATCTGAACTGCCACTCGGTAGTCTTCGAGCCAAGTTTCAGGCTTAGACTCACCCGTGAACTTGCTGACTCCTGTTGCCAACCTGAAATTGGGGGGGATAACTGCGGCTCTGATAGCTCTGCTGAAACATTCAGGACCAGAAACATGTACTCGACTGCTCGTGGGTACATCTCTGTCGAGTGCGCCTCGATGGGCTCTGTTCCGGTCGACCAACCCTTGCACGATAATGGATCGCGCGTCGAAGCCTGGCTCTCTGGGGTCAACTGGAACCCTACGCCCTGTACTGTACTGACGCCTATCATCTGGCTGCCGAGGAGCGTAAGACCCACCCCTCGGAGGGGAATAGGGCACTCGACGCCTATCATCTCGGTCGAGTCTGTCGCCATATTGATCTCGCCGATTCTCACGCCCTTCGCGCCGCGGAGGCGATCTGGGGCTGTGAGCGGACTGAACCGTATTCACAGTGACAGATCGATTGTGAATTCTGTTGCGCGACTGAGACACGGCTGAATTCTGATCTCCTGCTGCCCGGAGCAGATCCCTGATCTGCAGCAAACCTCTGCCAGCTTCCGACTGCGAAGGCTGAATGGACTCTGCTATACGGGTCGCAGCTGCTAAATTCTGAATTGGGGTTCGATATACCTGAGTCGGCGGGAAGAGTTGACGTCGACTGATGTCGGGAACTCGTTGCCGCGCGCGCTCGTCGAGTGCTCGCTGAAGGTTCTCCAGTCGAGTGCGCTCGGCCAAATTGGCCAGACGTGCCTCCTCCAAGGCACGAGCCTCGGGGGTTTCTCCTGCGATGGGAATACGCAGGGGATCCTCGTTCCTGCGGCGAAGCTCTTCTCTTTGCAGAGAGTCGAGTGGCTCGGGCTGGTACTCTTCGTAGTCTCGTGCAGGGTCGCCGCTGTCACCTGCTCCACCACCACGGGCGAAGCCAGGAGGGCTGTGGGGCCCGTCGACCATCAAGATTTCCGCCGCTGGATCACTGCTTCCGCACTCGGATGCAGTCTCTCCGGAGCCAGTCGACTGATCGAACAAGCCGTAGAGAGATTCGTTGGGCTCGATTGCCGCAACTTGTGTAGTGGCCGATTGGCGAGCCACCGCGTGACTCACCCATCGCTGAAGCCTCGACCGGCCTGAGCGCTTGCGCTGGCGGGAGACCGGGAGGGTGGACGATGGAGGAGCCGACCGATACAGGGTCGACGGTTGCCGCAGCGGAACGCCGCGGACACATGCGCGAAAATGCGTCGCACCGCGGACGGGGAGCGCGTCTACGTCGAGTGGAGCCTCTTGGAGCCATGCGGAGTCGTCGGCGATGAAGGTGAGAGTGCCGAGACGGATCTCTTGACCCTTGACCAAAACTCCAGCAGACACCATGATGAGAGTACTCGGAAGAATCGCAACTTCTCCACAAAATCGCTAAAACACCTGCCCCACGGTGGGCGCCAACTGTCGTGGTTCTAAGCCTGACAGTAGAGTGGGGGGTAGGTATTGAGAGGCAAGGTCCTAGCTATGGAGAGGTTGTAAGCACAAAGGATGTACGAGTTCAGGCCCTTCTCGGAAGAAGTAACAGCCCTACGTCTCGGAGCCCGGAGGCGGTCGAGTGGATTATGAATGTATGAATTACAAGGTGCCGAACCCCCCTGCCTGTGGAGGAGGGTGGCTTATATAGAGTGCGCCAGGACCCTAGCCAGCCCACGCAGGAGAGGGTTTAAGGTGAGTTAAGTCTGGGGCGTTACTGGTAACGCCCCACATAAAGTGCCTTTACTATCATAAAGTCTACTTGATTACAGGTCGTTGCAGTGCAGAGTGCCTCTTGACCTCCTGGTGGTCGAGTGAGTCTTCGTGGTCGAGTCCTTCAGGCCAGTCGAGTGAGTCCTCATTGGTCGACTGGAAGGCGACCTCTTCTAAGGATGTCTTGGGGTAAGTTACTTGGAACAGGTCCATGACCCTACCCTAGGTACATAACCCCATAAAAGGGAGAAAGAGATGTTTAAGTGATATTCAAAAAGTTCTCTCACGTCACTTTTGGGCCAAGAGAAGATAGAGTCCAAGTCTCTCACGTTCTCGATTCAGATTCGGACTGCACAGACATACCTGACTCAAAACGCCAACAACTTTTTATACGGACTCCGAATTGGGTGATTCTTTTTTTGTTGGATTCTAGATTTTGTGCTCTTTGCAGCCCAATTGGATTCACCTTCAAATTCGTCCGGAGCGTTGATATATCGATGAAATGATCAGATGTTGCAGCAGAATCTGAGTCAAACAACAAGTAAGGTGTTGCATCACCTCCACTTGGGCCCATTGGCCTTGTACGACCTAGGGTTAGTTTTAGGCTGCCTTGAGACGTCCTCCCACCTCCTAGGCCGCCACCCCTTGCTCCTATATAAGTAGATCCATCTATTAGCTTTTTTCTTGGGATTTGTTTAGTTAAAAGTTAGCCATTGCAACTTCGTGTACTTCGTTTGTGTCCAACGACCAGACCAAGACCGCAGACGGATCCCCACCTTTATCAATACTTCATATATACTCGCAATATTCAGATTGCTTTTATCATATTCTTGCTTGTTCTTCGATTTCTTGCAGGAATAGACCTTCGTGGTCAGGTTGATTGTGCTCCGGCGTGGTCAATAACCTCTCGGAGTTGGTTTAGCGATTGCTAAGGCGCAACGTCGTGCACGTTTGTAGTCGGATCGTCAAAGTCATCTTCACCAAATCGATAGTTATCATCTCATCGAAAGATCGGGACACCCTGCCTCTATCAAGTGCTATCAGTTTTCAGGTTGCTCGGTGAGAATTTCCAGTTTCCCTAGATTAGATTTATTTTCTTACCTATTGTCCAAGAAAAAGCCACAAAAAAAGTTAGATCTATTCATCCTTTGTCCAAGCCAATCTGAGCCTTTGCAATTTTCTTTTCATTGTATGCATTATTGAATTATCGGTTGCATCGCTGTGTCGAGTTGCTAGCTTAGTGTCTAGTTGATTTAGAGTTTCGAGTTTTGCTCACATTAGTCACGCCGCCGCTGCATCATTATCCCTTCCGCTGTCCACCACCCATCCATCAATTTTCACCACGTGCTACCCATTGTTCATTGTCATAATCATAGTTGAGATCATCATATCTTCACTTGATCCAATCTGCATCTTATCTAGTTTGTTTTAGAAAGAGTGAGAGAAAAAAAAAGACGGAGAAAAAAAAGAGAAAAAAAGGAAAGAAAAAAAAGAGAGAAAAAAAAGTGTGGAAAAAAAAGGAAGAGAAAAAAAACAAAATTCGGATCTATCTAGACTCAATCTCGTAGTTGAATTCGGATTGGAATCTGTTTTGTGCACTGTTCAGTAAAACAGGCATAACTTCCTCATACAATGTCCGTTTTGGCTCCACAAGTACTCAAATTAAAGCTAGCGACTAGACGCATCTGAATAGTTGCAAAAGCTTGTTCAATATTTGGCGTCTCAAAATCAGCTTCTAAATAGGTCTTTTTGCCCTCCGAAGTTCGCGCATACAGTTTGTTCCAGTTTTTTAGGCCAGTTTTAGAATTCTTTGACTCCTCATATCAATTCGGAATTGAGTGATTCTTTCTGCATTGGAAAGCTTGAGTTAGTAGAAAACTTTTCAAGAGGAAAATTGGAGAGAGAGTTGTTATATATCCTGCTTGGCAGTTGTTATTCATCATTATCTTTACTGCCATTGTGATCTTCACTTATATCTTGCTGTCCAGAGCTACTTATCCTTCATTGATGGTAGTTGTGCTATGCCGTGACCTCATTATTGTTCTAGGCTCGCGTCTCTAGTCCGGCCAAGCCTAGGACCAGCACAGTACCGTCGTTGAGCGTTTATTCAACATTGCATCTTTGAATTGATTATTGCTAATCTTTTGCTACCATATATAGCCAACCCAGCTCCACATATTTCTACACCGTGTATATGTACGTTCCCCTGGCAATCGCTTTACACAATCTTTGGAGTTATTTGACACCGTTGGTTGCCTGTCACCACCTGTCGCATGGTAAGAACTTGTAAGATATTGATATTTGATTTACTGTGAGCACGTTACAACCACATCCTAGTTGTTCATAGGAACATTATTCTCGAATCTTGTTTCTTGTTTCTACTAATCATGACAGGTTCCAGAGAAAGAAGTTCTTGGACGACGAACACATCTTCACCATCACAAGAGTTGGAACAATAGACACAAGCACATGGTCAGGTTATCTCTTTACCATCATTTGAGGGTAGATTTAATCCTGCTATTTCTCTAGATTGGGAGCTTGAAGTAGAACAAGTTTTTAGTTACCATGACTTTTTTGAACTTGAGCGACTACGAGCTGCCACTAGGGCATTTACTGGTTTTGCTTCTGTTTGGTGGAGTGTGCATTGCAAGAAAAACATTGATAACCATCCCACAACTTGGAAAGATTTGAAACATGTAATGAGACAACAATATTTCCCTCCTTACTCTGATCGTGAATTGCTTCGCAAATTTGAACAATTTAAACAAGGCAATAACACTGTTCATGCTTACTACCAACAGTTCAAATCTTATATGCATCATTGTGACATAGAAGAATCTGAGGATGATACAATGAATAGATTTTTTGGTGGTTTGAATCATGATATTCAGGCAAGATTTAGGTATATTCCTAGTTGCATTACTAGTATGTATGTTCGTGCTTGTACCTTTGAGAGACAGTTACAGGAGGATGCATTGGGTGACTACAACAACTACTATTCCAACTCATGCTCACTACCATCGGTTGATTCCTCCACCGTTGCACCTACTAGAGCAGCCACACCTCAGATTGTGAGTGCGACATCATCTCAAGTGTATGGTACATTGTCATTGTCCATACCGACATCAGCTACGTCTTTGCGACAAGGTAACAGTAAAGGTATTGATGATATAACTTCACATGAGAATGATGCATCCCTAATTAACTTAGATACATCATGTGTTGAGTTACCTGTTGATTTGAGCACGCCACCTATTTTAGAGAATCATGTTACTATTATGAATGCATCATGTGATCAAACAACTGAAATACCGATAATTTTGAGTGCACCCATTGAATTAACTATTGATGCAAAAGAACCAATGTTTAATCATTTTGATATGACCTCCAATCTTGGTGATGATTCTGTGTCCAATGACTTACTGCATGTTTGCTTATTTAAGCATGTTGTAGCATGTAAATTAGATGCAAGTAAGGTTTATTCACCAATGTTGGGATGGTTTAATGATGAATATTGTCAATCTTTTGATAGGAATAAGAGCTTCACTTATATGTGCAAACAGAGTTGCAATATTTTCATGCCTTCTACTTATGATAATATTTTGGTTTTATATTTTATGATCTATGAAAGTTACTCATGTATACATGTGTCATATGTGCAAAAATCAAGGGAAGTAAAAATGGATGACATATACATATACAACATGTATACCTTGTCTCTTTTGATAGCCACATTTCAGATTAAGCAACGCCGAGGACGGCTTTGTTTTCAAAAAGGGGAGGATGATGAGGACATGACTACCTTGGATACGACCAAAAATATTACATACATGCATATTTATCAGGTGATTTCTAGTGCAAACTATTCAATAATCTATTTATGTTATCCAGAACAAAAATACTTCACACACTTTTGTGTTTTGTCTAATCGCAGGTGTATGGGATATTTGTACAATTCACATATGAAGATAAGGGAGAAAGAGATGTTTAAGTGCTGTTCAAAAAGTTTTCTCACGTCACTTTTGGGCCAAGAGAAGATAGAGTCCAAGTCTCTCACGTTCTCGATTCAGATTCGGACTGCACAGACATACCTGAGTCAAAACGCCAACAACTTTTTCATACGGACTCCGAATTGAGTGATTCTTTTTTTGTTGGATTCTAGATTTTGTGCTCTTTCCAGCCCAATTGGATTCACCTTCAAATTCGTCTGGAGTTTTGAGATATCGACGAAACAATCAGACGTTGCAGCAAAATCCAAGTCAAACAACAAGTCCAAAGGTGTTGCATCACCTCCACTTGGGCCCATTGGCCTTGTACGACCTAGGGTTAGTTTTATGCTGCCTTGAGACGTCCTCCCACCTCTTAGGCCGCCACCCCTTGCTCCTATATAAGTAGATCCATCTAGTAGCTTTTTCCTTGGGATTTGTTTAGTTAAAAGTTAGCCATTGCAACTTCGTGTACTTCGTTTGTGTCCAACGACCAGACCAAGACCGCTTACGGATCCCCACCTTTATCAATACTTCATATATACTTGCAATATTCAGATTGTTTTTATCATATTCTTCCTTGTTCTTCGATTGCTTGCAGGATAGACCTTCGTGGTCAGGTTGATTGTGCTCCGGCGTGGTCAATAACCTCTCGGAGTTGGTTTAGCGATTGCTAAGGCGCAACGTCGTGCACGTTTGTAGTCGGATCGTCAAAGTCATCTTCACCAAATCGATAGTTATCATCTCATCGAAAGATCGCGACACCCTGCCTCTATCACTAACCAAGCTCCACCATAAGCTTTTACGTGTGTAGGTATGAGAACCGACAAGAATTGGTACCAACAGTGCTATTTCATTGTCCGCATTTGAGTGGACTTGATCCATCTTCAACTTCGGTCAAGGTACATTTGGTACACGTTCTTTTCCTTCTACCACTTACAATTTGCTTCGTATGATGGATAGGCCAAGTTCTTCTACCACTCCACCTCTCATCGAGAACGGCGACGACATGTCCTCATTCGTCACAAAGAGCCACCTCTTTGGTGCTCAAAGGGCGTTACACCAAGAGCAACAAGCTATGAACGACCGCATCGACAACCTCGCCACCGACTTGCGACTCTCCGAGCAACGTACAAGAGACTACTTCGATAACAAGTTCGACTCTCACAAGCAAGAAAATGATGCAAGAATGGACGAGATCCGAGCCTTGATGAGCAACCGACATCCTTCCACTTCTTCATCTTCAAGACGGAGCCGCTCAAGTCGAGACTCCGACGACACCTTCTCCGACACAAGTACACCGTCATCGACCATTCTTCGACGAGCCACGCGTCAAGACCGTCATGCATCTCGGAACCCACTACAAGACAAGCATTCACAAGAGCAAGTCGATGAGCAAGTCCCTCGTCCTCAATCAAACCAAGTGGCTTTTGCTCAAGCTCAAGAACGGCAATGACTACGGCGCCAAGAAGAAGAACGAGCGCGTCTACACCAAGAAGAACAAGACGCCGAGGCTCAACGTCTTTAACAACAACAATGTGAAGCGCAAGCTCTTGAAGCGCAACGTGCCCTTCGAGATTCGAGCCGAACCATTAATAACCGCAATCACGAGCGGCGCAATCAAGAGGAAGCCCTTCGAGAAGAAATCCAAGAAAGGAACTACCAAACGCGTGGGCAACGTCAAGCTCCTCAAGCCCCTCCACAAGCTCGTCAAGCTTCACCTCAACCTCAAGTTCAACAAGAGCAAGTTGATCATGGACTTCCTCCAATCCAAGAGCAACATGAGGATGACTATCCTCCATGTCAAGGACGTCATCATCACCATCGCCAACAACACAATGAAGAGCAATGCTATGGCAAGCTCAAGTTCACAATGCCCAAGTTCAACGGAAGCAATGATCCGGAAGAGTACCTCTCATGGGCATTGAAGGTCGACAAAATTTTCCGCTTGCACAATTATGAGGAAGAGAAGAAGATCGCTATGGCATCACTTGAGTTTCAAGATTATGTGCTCATATGGTGGGAACAAGTACTTGAACGCCGTCAAGCAAGAGGTGAACCACCAATCACCACTTGGGCTCAAATGAAGGATGTCATGCGAGCATGCTTTGTACCAACCTACTACAACTGCGATCTCTTCAAGAAGCTACAACTCCTCAAGCAAGGAACAAAGAGTGTTGAAGAATACTACAAGGAAATGGAGATAGCCATGATACGAGCCAATGTCATGGAAGATGATGAGCAAACAATGGCACGTTTCTTGAATGGACTCAATCATCCCATCAAGAAGATTGCCGACTTCCAACCCTATTCCAACCTCATTGAGCTCGTACATCAAGCAACCAAGGCGGAATGTCAAGTGCAAGATGACTTCAAGTACGCCAAGTACTCATCCAAGACCTACGGTTTCTCCAACATCCAAGCTTCAACGACTCCTTCAACATCTACATCAACCAAGCCTTCTCCAAGCAACGACGACAAGTTAAGTTACAAGAAAAATTCTTCAAGTTCAAGTCGTCTTCCTCCTACTACAAGCAACTTAAAGCCGCGTGCTTCATCATCTAGTCCAACCGATGAGACCGTCAAAACAAGCTCCTTCAAGTGTTTCACTTGCGGCAGTCTAGGCCACAAGTCCTACCAATGCACGAACAAGCGCACCATGATCCTCAACGACGACGGCACATATGACTCAATGAGTGAAGAGGAGATGGAAGCCCTTGAGCAAGTGGCCATGCACCAGCGCGTGAACGAGGATGAAGATGATCAAGTCTTTTGTGATGAGGATTCGAGCCCCGCTCTCGTTATCTCCAAAGTCTTGACACTTCAACATCAACAAGAAGAAGACCAACGATGCCACATCTTCCACACTAAGGCCGGCATCAATGGAAGGTCCGTCAAGGTCATCATCGATGGAGGTAGTTGTCACAACTTGGCAAGTGAAGAATTATGTTCCAAGCTTCAATTGGTCAAGAGGAAGCACCCGCACCCCTACAAGGTTCAATGGCTAAGTGACTCCGGCACTATACGAGTCGAGCAGACGGTCCAAGTATCATTCAAAATTGGTGCTTATGAAGACACTTTGGAGTGTGATGTGGTCCCAATGACCGTTTGCCACCTCCTTCTTGGTCGACCATGGCAATTCGACCGTGGGGTCATCCACAATGGGCGCACCAATCATTATAGCTTCAAAATGAAAGGGAAGGAATATGTGCTACGACCTATGTCTCCTAGTCAAGTGATAGCCGACAAGCAAGCCACCAATCATGGAAAGACGAGTGAAAAAGTGAGTGAGAGCCACCAGCCAAATTTGAGCGCCTCGTCGCCTAGAGAGAAAAAACCTCATCCTATTTGCCACCAAAAGTGAGATAAGAGAAGTGTGTGAGAACCCAACGAGTGTGATGCACTTCGTCCTTGTGTGCAAAGATGGAGAGCCAACAACTAACACCTCTCACGAGTTACCTTTAGTGTTTCAATCTCTTTTGCAAGAATTCAAAGATGTTTTCCCCGATGAGCTATCTCCGGGTCTACCTCCACTACGAGGCATTGAGCATCGAATTGACCTCATCCCCGGAGCGCCACTTCCAAACAAAGCTCCATACCGTGTCAATCCCGAAGAAACCAAGGAGATTCAATGGCAAGTACAACAACTCATCGACAACGGTCATGTACGTGAAAGCTTAAGCCCATGTGACGTTCCCGTTATTCTTGTGCCTAAGCCAGATGGAAGTTTCCGCTTGTGTTCCGATTGTAGACCCATAAACGCCATTACCGTTCGTTATAGGTATCCCATTCCTCGCTTAGATGATATGCTTGATGAACTTAGTGGAGCCAACTTTTTCTCCAAAATTGATCTTAAAAGTGGCTATTATCAAATCCGCATTCAAGAAGGTGATGAATGGAAAACCGCTTTCAAAACAAAATTTGGCTTATATGAGTGGTTAGTGATGCCAATGGGTTTGTCGGAAGCACCCAGAACTTTCGTGCGTCTTATGCATCATGTGCTTAGACCTTACATTGGAGTCTTCGTTGTGGTTTACTTTGATGATATCCTCGTGTTTAGCAAAACCATGAAAGAGCACATTAATCATGTTAAATCTGTGTTGCAAACCCTCCTAAAGGAAAGCCTTTATGCGAACTTGAAAAAATGCACTTTTGGCGTTGACAAAGTGGTTTTCTTGGGTTTTGTTGTCTCTTCCAAAGGTGTCCATGTTGATGAAACTAAGATTCAAGCGATTAAAACTTGGCCCCAACCAACCAATTTGCAACAAGTGAGAAGTTTTCTTGGTCTTGTAGGATTTTACCGCCGCTTTGTGAAAAACTTTAGCACAATTGCCGCTCCTTTACATGCTTTGAGTAAGAAGAATGCTCCTTTTGTTTGGGGATCTTTACAATCCACCGCTTTTGATGAGCTCAAGTCTTTGCTTACTCATGCTCCAATTCTTGCTTTGCCCAACTTTGACAAAACTTTTGAGGTTCATTGTGATGCAAGTGGTACCGGAATTGGCGGGCCTTGCTCATCCACTTGGTTACTTCTCCTCGGAGCTCAGGACCTCTTCGGAGAAGATCCCCCAAGCGGATTCAAGACCCCTTTCGGGGGAATACCATCAAGACCTCTGTACGGAGAAGAACTGTTCCTTTGTATCCTTACCTTTGTTGATTGTGGATCATATGTTACTCTATGTTGTCGGTGATCTAGCACTCGTGTGATTGATTCTATGTCGGTTTAGTGATTCTCTCTCTCGTTTTCCCCGTGTGTCCCCTTTGTGCACGTAGGGTTCCACCCTACATCAGATTGACTTAATTCCCGGTGCTTCACTGCCAAACCATGTGCCATACCGTACCAATCCAGAGGAGACGAAGGAGATTATGCGTCAAGTACAAGAGCTTCTCGGCAAAGGTTATATACGCGAATCCCTTAGTCCTTGTGCTGTTCCTATTATACTAGTGCCGAAAAAGGATGGTACATCGCGTATGTGTGTTGATTGTAGAGGCATTAATAATATTACTATTCGTTATCGTCATCCTATTTCTAGGCTAGATGATATGCTTGATGAATTGAGTGGCTCTACAATATTCTCCAAAGTTGATTTGCGTAGTGGATACCATCAAATTCGTACAAAATTGGGGATGAATGGAAAACAGCACTTAAAACTAAGTTTGGATTATATGAGTGGTTAGTCATGCCTTTTGGGTTAACTAATGAACCTAGTACTTTCATGAGATTAATGAACGAAGTTTTACGTGCTTTCATTGGACGATTTGTGGTAGTTTACTTTGATGATATACTGATTTATAGCAGATCTTTGGAAGAACATTTGGAACATTTACGTGTTGTTTTTATTGCTCTATGTGATGCACGTTTGTTTGGTAACCTTGGGAAGTGCACCTTTTGTATCGACCGAGTGTCTTTTCTTGGCTATGTTGTTACTCCATAGGGAATTGAAGTTAATAAAGCCAAGATTGAAGCTATTGAGAGTTGGCCGCAGCCCAAAACGGTCACACAAGTGAGGAGTTTCCTTGGCCTCGCTGGTTTCTATAGGCGTTTTGTGAGAGATCTCAGCACCATTGCTGCACCTCTTAACGAGCTTAGAAAGAAGGATGTGCCTTTTGTTTGGGGTATCGCACAGGAAGAAGCCTTCACGGTGTTGAAAGATAAGTTGACACATGCTCCTTTACTCCAACTTCCTGATTTTAATAAGACATTTGAGCTTGAATGTGATGCTAGTGGAATTGGATTAGGAGGTGTGTTATTACAAGATGGCAAACCTGTTGCATACTTTTCTGAAAAATTAAGTGGGCCTAGTCTGAATTATTCTACTTATGATAAAGAATTATATGCTCTTGTTCGGACTTTAGAAACATGGCAACATTATTTATGGCCCAAAGAATTTGTTATAAATTCTGAGCATGAATCTTTGAAACATATTAAAAGTCAAGCTAAACTGAATCGTAGACATGCTAAATGGGTTAAATTCATTGAGACTTTCCCTTATGTCATTAAACACAAGAAGGGTAAAGAAAATGTTATTGCTGATGCATTGTCTCATCGCTATACTATGCTTTCACAACTTGACTTCAAAATATTTGGTTTGGAGACCATCAAAGATCAATATGTGCATGATGCTGATTTTAAAGATGTGTTGCAGAATTATAAAGAAGGAAGAACATGGAACAAGTTCGTCGTTAATGATGGATTTGTGTTCCGTGCTAACAAGCTATGCATTCCAGCTAGCTCTGTTCGTCTTTTGTTGTTGCAGAAGGCGCATGGAGGAGGACTAATGGGACACTTTGGCGTGAAGAAGACGGAGGACGTACTTGCTACACATTTCTTTTGGCCAAAGATGAGATGGGATGTTGAGCGCTTTGTTGCTCGCTGCACTACATGTCAAAAAGCTAAGTCACGACTCAATCCTCATGGTTTATATATGCCTTTGCCTGTACCTAGTGTTCCTTGGGAGGATATATCTATGGACTTTGTTTTAGGTTTACCTCGAACAAAGAAGGGGAGGGATAGCATATTTGTTGTCGTGGATAGATTCTCGAAAATGGCACACTTTATACCATGTCATAAAAGGGATGATGCTTTAATGTTGATGATTTGTTCTTCCGTGAAATTATTCGCTTGCATGGTGTGCCAAATACTATTGTTTCAGATCATGATACTAAATTTCTTAGCCACTTTTGGAGATGTTTATGGGCTAAGTTGGGGACTAAACTGCTTTTTAGTACTACTTGTCACCCCCAAACTGATGGACAAACCGAAGTAGTCAATAGAACATTGTCTACTATGCTTAGGGCTGTTTTGAAGAATAAAAAGAAAATGTGGGAAGAATGCTTGCCTCATGCTGAATTTGCTTATAATCGTTCATTGCATTCTACTACTAAGATGTGCTCTTTTGAAATTGTGGATGGTTTCCTACCTAGTGCACCTATTGATTTGTTGCCTCTTCCATCTTCGGAGAAGGTTAATTTTGATGCTAAACATCATGCTGAATTGATTGTAAAAATGAATGAGTTAACTAAGGAAAACATTGAGCGTATGAATGCTAAATATAAACTTGCTGGAGATAAAGGTAGAAAACATGTTGTGTTTGCACCTGTAGATCTTGTTTGGTTACATTTGCGTAAGGATAGATTTCCTGATTTGTGCAAATCAAAGCTAATGGCACGTGTTGATGGTCCTTTTAAGGTGTTAGAGAAAATAAATGATAATGCATATAAACTTGAGCTGCCTGTAGATTTTGGGGTTAGTCCCACTTTTAACATTGCAGATTTGAAGCCTTATTTGGGTGAGGAAGATGAGCTTCCGTCGAGGACGACTTCATTTCAAGAAGGGGAGGATGATGAGGACATCAATACCATTGTTACACCCACAGCCCCTGCTGCTATACATACTGGACCAATTAGTAGAGCTCGCGCACGCCAATTAAATTATTAGGTACTTTCGTTTCTTGGTAATGATTCTAATGTTCATGAGAATATGATGTTGCCTAAATTGGATACATTTGTTTTGCTTACAAATGAAGGGCCTGTCATGGATAAGAGGGATGAACACTGGAGCAAGACCAAGCATGGAGATGATGGCATGCGCGAGGGAACAAGAACGGAGTTACAAGTGATGATTTCGGGACTTTGAGGCCCCCATAATGAGTGCATGAAGCCTTGGACGAAATATACAAGATGCCACTTCATAATATTCGTCCATAGGCTATTCTAGGTGCTGCGTCACCTTATTATTGGGCCAGGCCCATGTAATTTCGAAATACTTAAGTTGATAGAGGCGGGGTGTCCCGATCTTTCGATGAGATGATAACTATCGATTTGGTGGAGACGACTTTGACGATCCGACTACAAACGTGCACGACATTGCACCTTAGCAATCGCTAAACCAATCTCCTGAGGTTATTGTCCACGTCGGAGCACGATCAACCTAACCATGAAGGTCTATTCCTGCAAGCAATCGAAGAACGAGCAAGAATATGATAAAAGCAATCTGAATATTGCGAATATGTATGAAGTATTGATAAAGGTGGGGATCCGTAAGCGGTCTTGGTCTGGTCGTTGGACACAAACGAAGTACACGAAGTTGCAATGGCTAACTTTTAACTAAATAAATCCCAAGGGAAAAGCTACTAGATGGATCTACTTATATAGGAGCAAGGGGTGGCGGCCTAGGAGGTGGGAAGACATCCCAAGGCAGCCTGAAACTAACCCTAGGTCGCACAAGGCTCATGGGCCCAAGTGGAGGTGATGCAACACCTTTGGACTTGTTGTTTGACTCGGATTCTGCTGCAGTTCTGATTCTTTCGTCGATATCTCAATGCTCCAGACGAATTTGAAGGTGAATCCAATTGGGCTGGAAAGAGCACAAAATCTAGATTCCAACAAAAAAAGAATCATCCAATTTGGAGTCCGTATGAAAAAGTTGTTGGCGTTTTGAGTCAGGTATGTCTGTACAATCCGAATCTGAATCCAGAACGTGAGAGACTTGGACTCTATCTTCTCTTGGCCCAAAAGTGAAGTGAGAGAACTTTTTGAACAACACTTAAACATCTCTTTCTCCCTTATCTTCATATGTGAAATGTACAAATGTCTCATACACCTGCAATTAGACAAAACACAAAAGTGTGTGAAGTATTTTTGTTCTGGATAACATAAATAGATTATTGAATAGTTTGCACTAGAAATCACCTGACAAATATGCATGTATGCAATATTTTTGGTCGTATCCAAGGTAGTCATGTCCTCATCATCCTCCCCTTTTTGAAAACAAAGCCGTCCTCGGCGTTGCTTAATCTGAAATGTGGCTAACAAAAGAGACAAGGTATACATGTTGTATATGTATATGTCATCCATTTTTACTTCCCTTGATTTTTGCACATATGACACATGTATACATGAGTAACTTTCATAGATCATAAAATATAAAGCCAAAATATTATCATAAGTAGAAGGCATAAAAATATTGCAACTCAGTTTGCACATATAAGTGAAGCTCTTATTCCTATCAAAAGGTTGACAATATTCATCATTAAACCATCCCAACATTGGTGAATAAACCTTACTTGCATCAAATTTAGATGCTACAACATGCTTAAATAAGCAAACATACAGTAAGTCATTGGACACAGAATCATCACCAAGGTTAGAGGTCATATCAAAATGATTAAACATTGGTTCTTTTGCATCACTAGTTAATTCAATGGGTGCACTCAAAATTGTTGGTATTTCAGTTGTTTGATCACATGATGCATTCATGATAGTAACATGATTCTCTAAAATAGGTGGCGTGCTCAAATCAACAGGTAACTCAACACATGATGTATTTAAGTTAATTACGGATGCATCATTCTCATGTGAAATTATATCATCAATACCTTTACTGTTACCTTGTCGCAAAGACGTAGCTGATGTTGGTATGGACAATGACAATGTACCATACACTTGAGATGATGTCGCACTCACAATCTAAGGTGCGGCTGCTCTAGTAGGTGCAATGGTGGAGGAATCAACCGATAGTAGTGAGCATGAATTGGAATAGTAGTTGTTGTAGTCACCTAATGCATCCTCCTGTAACTGTCTCTCAAAGGTACAAGCATGAACATACATACCAATAATGCAACGAGGAATATACCTAAATATTGCCTTAATATCATGGTTCAAACCGCCAAAAAATCTATACATTGTATCATCCTCAGATTCTTCTATGTCACAATGATGCATATAAGATTTGAACTCTTGGTAGTAAGCATGAATAGTGTTATTGCCTTGTTTAAATTTTTTTAATTTGCGAAGCAATTCACGACGATAGTAAGGAGGGAAAAATTGTTGTCTCACTACATGTTTCAAACCTTTCCAAGTTGTGGGTTGGTTATCAATGTTTTACTTACAATGCACACTCCACCAAACAGAAGCAAAACCAGTAAATGCTCTAGTGGCAGCTCGTACTCGCTCAAGTTCGGAAAAGTCATGGTAACTAAAAACTTGTTCTACTTCAAGCTCCCAATCTAGATAAATAGCAAGATTAAATCTACCCTCAAATGATGGTAAAGAGATAACCTGACCATGTGCTTGTGTGTGTTGTCCCAACTCTCGTGATGGTGAAGATGTGTTCGTCATCCAAGAACTTCTTTCTCCGGAACCTGTCATGATTATTAGAAACAAGAAACAAAATTCGAGAATAATGTTCCTATGAACAACTAGGATGTGGTTGTAACGTGCTCACAGTAAAGCAAATATCAATATCTTACAAGTTCTTACCATGCGACAGGTGGTGACAGGCATCCAGCGGTGTCAAATAACTCCGAAGATTGTGTAAAGCGATTGCTTGGGGAACGTACGTATACACGGTGTAGAAATATGTGGAGCTGGGTTGGCTATATATGGTAGCAAAAGATTAGTAATAATCAATTCAAAGATGCAATGTTGAGTAAACGCTCAACGGTACTGTGCTGGTCCTAGGCTAGACCGGACTAGAGACGCGAGCCTAGAACACCAATGAGGTCAAGGCATAGCACAACTACCATCAATGAAGGATAAGTAGCTCTGGACAGCAAGATATAATTGAAGATCACAACGGCAGTAAAGATAATGATGAATAACAACTGCCAAGCAGGATATATAACAACTCTATCTCCAACTTTCCTCTTGAAAAGTTTGCTACTAACTCAAGCTTTCCAATGCAAAAAGAATCACTCAATTCCGAATTGATATGAGGAGTCAAAGAATTCTAAAACTGGCCTGAAAAACTGGAACAAACTGTATGCGCGAACTTCGGAGGGCAAAAAGACATATTTAGAAGCTGATTTTGAGACGCCAAATATTGAACAAGCTTTTGCAACTATTCAGATGCGTCTAGTCGCTAGCTTTAATTTGAGTACTTGTGGAGCCAAAACGGAGTTTGTATGAGGAAGTTATGCCTTTTTTACTGAACAGTGCACAAAACAGATTCCAGTCCGAATTCAACTACGAGATTGAGTCTAGATAGATCCGATTTTTTTTCTCCTCTCTTTTTTTTCTCACACTTTTTTTCTTTTTCTTTCTCTTTTTTATGACTTTTTTTACTTTTTTTTCTCTTTTTTCCGTCCTTTTTTTGTCTCTCTCTCTTTTCAAAACAAACTAGATAAAATGCAGATTGGATCAAGCGAAGATATGAACGATCTCAACTATGATCATGACAATGAACGGTGGGTAGCACATGGTGGAATTTGATGGATGGGTGGTGGACAGTGGAAGGGATAACGATGCAGCGGCGGCATGACTAATGTGAACAGAACTCGAAACTCAAAATGAACTAGACACTAAGACCAGCAACTCAACACGATGATGCAACCGATAATTCAATAATGCAAACAATGAAAAGAAAATTGCATAGGCTCGGACTGGCTTGGACAAAGGATGAATAGATCTAACTTTTTTTTGTGGCTTCTTCTTGGACAATAGGTAAGAAAATAAATCTAATCTAGAAAAAACTGGAAATTCTCACCGAGCAACCTGAAAACTGATACCACTTGATAGAGGCGGGGGGTCCCAATCTTTCGATGAGATGATAACTATCGATTTGGTGGAGACGACTTTGACGATTCGACTACAAACGTGCATGATGTTGCGCCTTAGCAATCGCTAAACCAATCTCCTGAGGTTATTGTCCACGCCGGAGCACGATCAACCTGACCATGAAGGTCTATTCCTACAAGCAATCGAAGAACGAGCAAGAATATGATAAAAGCAATCTGAATATTGCGAATATGTATGAAGTATTGATAAAGGTGGGTATCCGTAAGCGGTCTTGGTCTGGTCGTTGGACACAAACGAAGTACACGAAGTTGCAATGGCTAACTTTTAACTAAGCAAATCACAAGGGAAAAGCTACTAGATGGATCTACTTATATAGGAGCAAGGGGTGGCGGCCTAGGAGGTGGGAGGACGTCCCTAGGCAGCCCAAAACTAACCCTAAGTCGTACAAGGCTCATGGGCCCAAGTGGAGGTGATGCAACACCTTTGCACTTGTTGTTTGACTCGGATTCTGCTGCAGCGTCTGACTGCTTCGTTGATATCTCAACGCTCCAAACGAATTTGAAGGTGAATCCAATTGGTCTGGAAAGATCACAAAATCTAGATTCGAACAAAAAAAGAATCACCCAATTTGGAGTCCGTATGAAAAAGTTGTTGGCGTTTTGAGTCGGGTATGTCTGTGCAGTCCGAATCTGAATCCAGAACGTGAGAGACTTGGACTCTATCTTCTCTTGGCCCAAAAGTGACGTGAGAGAACTTTTTGAACAGCACTTAAACATCTCTTTCCCCCTTATCTTCATATGTGAAATGTACAAATGTCCCATACACCTGCAATTAGACAGAACACAAAAGTGTGTGAAGTATTTTTGTTCTGGATAACATAAATAGATTAGTGAATAGTTTGCACTAGAAATCACCTGACAAATATGCATGTATGCAATATTTTTGGTTGTATCCAAGGTAGTCATGTCCTCATCATTAAGTATAGGCTATTTTTAGAGTCCGTATGTGTGGGGAAACAAGAGTTAGGGTTGGTTTCGGACTCCTCCCTCAAGGGCCACGAAATTCCCTCCTCTTCCTCGATATATACAGCCCTTAGGGCGTCGTTTAGACTTTGGGTTTTGTTTAGATTAAAAGTTCGCCATAGTTGCAACTTCGCGTACTTCGTTTGTGTTCAACAACCAGACAAAGGCGTCACAGAACCCCACCTTGATCATTAAAGTTTTCATCTTATATTCGCAATATCTAGATTGCAATCTCAGTTTCTTGCTTGTTCTCCGTTTGCTCGCAGGAAACAGACCCTCGTATTCAGGTTGATCGTGCTCCGGCGTTGTCAATAACCTCTCGGAGTTGGTTTAGCGATTGCTACGGACTGACGTTCTCGCACGTTCGTAGTCGGATCGTCAAAGTCGACTTCCAGCAAAGCGAAATCCATCATCTCATCGAAAGACAGGACACCTTTGCCTCTATCACTACCAGGGGGCTAATGTCTATAAGCAACATTATCTCTCTAATTTCCTTCAAAAGGAAGTGCCAATGGGTTCAGAAACTTGTCTGAAAAACAGCGACGAATGATGTTCTTTGACTTTCAGGGGCAAAAAGTCCTGCTTAAGGCTAAATTTGAGGGTACTTCGGGCCTCCTGGCGCAAGCGAGGAGTATTTTTTTGGATTCGCGCGCTCGCCGCGAGCAATTTGAGTACTTATGAGTCCGACACGGACTCCTAATGACAAAATTATTACCGTCTTAGTGAGCTTCTATCCATTCTATGGCAGTCCTTGAAAGCACTTCATTTTCTCGTATGCTTTTTGCCTGATTTCTCCAAAATTTCTTGTCCTCTATAGTGGAGATATCGTTTCCACGTATATTTGACCGATGCCAGGAATGCCCTTTAGTTCTTGGCTTTCACGTGCATGAGTTACAGCATGCCATCCGGCGAAAACAAGGAGAATAAGGCAAATAGCCGCTAGATTTTCTTCAATTTACGGCCAAATGAGATTGCCCGGATCATAGAGCATCTCCAGAAAGGTATGTTTGTCCCTACCAGGGGGCTAATGTCTATAAGGAACATAATCTCTCAAATTTCCTTCAAAAGGAAGTGCCAATGGGTTCAGAAACTTGTCTGAAAAACAACGACGAATGATGTTCTTAGACTTTCAGGGCCAAAAAGTCCTGGTTAAGGCCGTATTTGAGGGTACTCCGGGCCTCCTGGTGCAAGCGGGGAGTATTTTCTGGATTTGGACGCTCGCCGCAAGCAGTTTGAGAACTTGTGGGTCCGACACGGACTCCGAATGACAAAATTATGACCCTTTTAGTGAACATCTGTCCATTCTATGGCAGTCCTTGAAAGTACTTCATTTTCCCGTGCGCTTTTTGCCTAACCGCCCCAAAATTTCTTGTCCTCTATAGCGGAGATATCGTTTCCACATATATATTGATCGATGTCAGGAATGCCCTTTTGTTCTTGGCTTTCACGCGCATGAGTTACAGCATGCCATCTGGTGAAAACAAGGAGAATAAGGCATATAGCCGCTGGATTTTCTTCAATTTATGGCCAAATGAGATTGCCCGGATCATAGAG
>NC_057795.1:251835330-251836953 GCF_018294505.1 Triticum aestivum
GTTCAGAAACTTTTCTGAAAAACAACGATGAATGATGTTCTTTGACTTTCAGGGCCAAAAATTCCTGCTTAAGGCTGAATTTGAGGGTACTCCGAGCCTCCTGGCGCAAGCGGCGAGTATTTTTTGGATTCGCACGCTCGTCGCGAGCAGTTTGAGTACTTATGGGTCCGACACGGACTCTGAATGACAAAATTATAAACATTTTAGTGAACATCTGTCCATTCTATGGTAGTCCTTGAAAGTACTTCATTTTCTCATGCGCTTTTTTCCTGGCTGCCCCAAAATTTCTTGTCCTCTATAGTGGAGATATCGTTTCCACATATATATTGACCGATGCCAGGAATGCCCTTTTGTTCTTGGCTTTCACGCGCCTGAGTTACAGCATGCCATCCGGCGAAAACAAGGAGAATAAGGCATATAGCCGCTGGATTTTCTTCAATTTACGGCCAAATGAGATTGCCCGGATCATAGAGCATCTACAAAAGGTACGTTTGTCCCTACCAGGGGGGCTAATGTCTATAAGGAACATAATCTCACAAATTTCCTTGAAAAGGAAGTGCCAATGGGTTCAGAAACTTGTCTGAAAAACAACGACGAATGATGTTCTTTGACTTTCAGGGCCAAAAAGTACTGCTTAAGGCTGAATTTAAGGGTACTCCGAGCCTCCTAGCGCAAGCGTCGAGTATGTTTTGGATTCGCGCGCTTGCCGCGAGAAGTTTGAGTACTTATGGGTCCGACACGGACTCCGAATGACAAAATTATAACCGTTTTAGTGAACATCTGTCCATTCTATGGTAGTCCTTGGAAGTACTTCATTTTCTCGTGCGCTTTTTGCCTGACTGCCTCAAAATTTCTTGTCCTCTGTAGTGGAGATATCGTTTGCACATATATATTGACCGATGCCAGGAATGCCCTTTAGTTCTTGGCTTTCACGTGCATGAGTTACAGCATGCCATCCGGCGAAAATAAGGAGAATAAGGCAAATAGCCGCTAGATTTTCTTCAATTTACGGCCAAATGAGATTGCCCGGATCATAGAGCATCTCCAGAAAGGTACGTCTGACCCTACCAGGGGGGATAATGTTTATAAGGAACATAATCTCTCAAATTTCCTTTAAAAGGAAGTGCCAATGGGTTTAGAAACTTGTCTGAAAAATAACGACGAATGATGTTCTTTGACTTTCAGGGCCAAAAAGTCCTGGTTAAGGCCGTATTTGAGGGTACTCCGGGCCTCCTGGTGCAAGCGGGGAGTATTTTCTGGATTCGGACGCTCGCCGCAAGCAGTTTGAGAACTTGTGGGTCCGACACGGACTCCGAATGACAAAATTTTTGACCCTTTTAGTGAACATCTATCCATTCTATGGCAGTCCTTGAAAGTACTTATTTTCCCGTGCGCTTTTTGCCTAACCGCCCCAAAATTTCTTGTGCTCTATAGTGGAGATATCGTTTCCACATATATATTGATCGATGCCAGGAATGTCCTTTTGTTCTTCGCTTTCACGCGCATGAGTTACAGCATGCCATCTGGTGAAAACAAGGAGAATAAGGCATATAGCCACTGGATTTTCTTCAATTTATGGCCAAATGAGATTGCCCGGATCATAGAGCATCTACAGAAAGGTAC
>NC_057795.1:251837229-251950314 GCF_018294505.1 Triticum aestivum
AATCTCTCGAATTTCCTTCAAAAGGAAGAGATAATGGGTTCAGAAACTTTTCTGAAAAACAACGACGAATGATGTTCTTTGACTTTCAGGGCCAAAAAGTCCTGCTTAAGGCTGAATTTGAGGGTACTCCGAGCCTCCTAGCGCAATAGGCGAGTATTTTCTGGATTCGCACGCTCGCCGCGAGCAGTTTGAGTACTTATGGGTCCGACACGGACTCCGAATGACAAAATTTTGACCCTTTTAGTGAGCATCTGTCCATTCTATGGCAGTCCTTGAAAGTACTTCATTTTCTCGTGCGCTTTTTGCCTGATTGCCCCAAAATTTCTTGTCCTCTATAGTGGAGATATCGTTTCCACATATATATTGACCGATGCCAGGAATGCCCTTTTATTCTTGACTTTCACGCGGCTGATTTACAGCATGCCATCCGGCAAAAACAAGGAGAATAAGGCATATAGCCGCTGGATTTTCTTCAATTTACGGCCAAATGAGATTGCCCGGATCATAGAGCATCTACAGAAAGGTACGTTTGTCCCTACCAGGGGGGCTAATGTCTATAAGCAACATTATCTCTCGAATTTCCTTCAAAAGGAAGTGCCAATGTGATGCGGAGCATCCCTCGCTCATCCCCATGAACGTATCTACATCTCCCTCAACACCACTTGGACCCATGACAAGATCTAGAGCAAAGGCTATTGAAGATAAGGTGAACTCGCTCCTTTCCGAACTCCCTCTTCCTACTCACGAGACTTGGCTACTACCTCATATAGACACTCTGTGTGTGATCAGGTACATGGAGGAGAGCTACGGGACAGCTACACCTAATGGCCAAGGTGGCAAGGACGTCAAGCATGGACATCAAGAAGAAAGGCCATTTGTGAAGCTACAGGCACCGGACGACCGGCTGGCCCCGGACGTCCGAGCCCTGGGAGGTGATACAGCGAGGGAAGGAAGATAGGACAGAGCTACAGACCACGGACGACCGGCCCTTCCCGGACGTCCGACGACTCCTAGGGCCACGGATGACCGACGTCCTCCGGACGTCCGGCAACTGGGCACCCGAGAAGAAATTAACGGAAGACCGAAGCCACCGGACGACCGGGCGACCGGGACCAGAGTCAAATTTACGGATGTCCGACAGCCAAGGACGTCCGGACCATTCTGAAGCCCCGGAAGTCCGACGCCTTCCGGACGTCCGACACCTGAGTGCTGACTTCGTGTTGGGCCGCAGCCCATGTACCTCTTCGCCCCCTAGACTATATATACTCTTTCGTCCCCACCTTTTCAGGGTAGCATTGAATTAGCTCATATTTGTGTGAGAGCCTTGCTCATCCACTTGGATACTTCTCCTCGGAGTTCAAGACCTCTTCGGAGAAGATCCCCCAAGCGGATTCAAGACCCCTTTCTAGGGAAGATCATCAAGACCTCCTCACGGAGATGAACGGTTCCTTTGTATCCTTACATTTGTTGATTGTGGATCATGTGTTAGTCTTTGTTCTCGGTGATCTAACACTTGTGTGATTGATTCCTTGTCGGGTTAGTGATTCTCTCTCGTTTTCCCCGTGTTTCCCCTTTGTGCTTCCGCATGTTCTTCGTGGTTCCCCGTAGGATCCACTCCAAATGTGAAAGATCGTCACCATAGGGTTCCGCCCTACATCATCTTGGTATAATGAGCCACATTGATCACGTTTTTGGAGCCCCTACCCTTCTTTTTCTAGCTTGATTTTGTTGTTTCCGTCCTAAATCCGAAAATCCCCACCAAAAATAGCCCCAATTTTTTTTGGGATTTGTTCGTGAGTTGAGATTTTGTTGGATTTGGTCCATGGATTTGTGTTGCTGCGTGTGGATCTAGCTTTACCCACCCTCCCCACCCTTTCCATCCACCAAATCACTCAATTTCGACCTCACCATCTTCTTCTTCCCCGAAATCTCGCAGTTCTTCCCGAGCCCGATTTTCGCCCAGGCTCCGGACGACCGGAAAAGCCGGACGTCCGACGACGACCGAACGACCGCAAAACACGGAAGTCCGTGAAACCCTGACGAAACTGAAGTTGACAGTTCGGCCACCACCACAACCCCACATTCCACCACATCTTCCAAACCCACATACACCACCATCTTCCCCGACACCTCCTATGACGATTTTGACACATTTTGGTCCTTGAGATTTTGAGTTATAGCTCCCGTATCCTTTTGTGTTTCGTCTATCTAGGTGCGGTTTGACTTCATCACCACCACGGCTCATCTTCGCAAGGGTCTCATCATCGCCAAGGACGGTAACATCGACGACATCTTTGTCATACCTTGCAATTGCATTGATAACCCACATGGCCTTACTTTTGCGTAGCTTACCCATCGAGACTAGCCATTGAGTATTGCCGGCAACGTGACTTGTGCACATTAGTGATCATACTCCATATCATACATACCATACCATCATGGTGCATATCTTGGGATCGACTTGTGTGTCACAAAGTTGTCATAGCATACACAATTGCTATCTTGGTTCGTGAAGTTTTGCATGAGAAAAGAGCTCAAAAGTGAAAGAGCCACCCAAGCTTTTAAGCAAAGAGGAAAGATAAGCAAAGAGCTTATGAACAAGAACCATAGCATCATACTACATTAAGATTGTCATATTGGATCATCTTGGATCATTGCACCGAAATACCATACATATAGCATACGTGGGATAGAGATAGTTGCATTTTTGCCTAGTAGGTTGTGCACAAGTTCCGTATCCGCCTATTGTGCAATCGTGCTAGCGTCTCTCTAGTATTGTGCAACAAGAGCATTTTCGTGGTTTCCACATTTTGGCTCACTTTTGGTTTGCACAATCCCACTTATCTATTTGCGTGTGTGTTTCCGTGTACCATTACTTGCTTGGTCTACTTGTTGCATTTGCAAATTTGTGAATCATTTCCAACATTATTGAAGCTCACTTACTATTGCATCATATTTTATGCCACCATCCTAACCAAGCTCCACCATAAGCTTTTACTTGTGTAGGTGTGAGAACCGACAAGAATTGGTACCAATAGTGCTATTTCATTGTCCGCAATTGAGTGAACTTGATTCATCTTCAACATCGGTCAAAGGTACATTGGTATTAGTTCTTCTCCTTCTACCACTCACATTTTGCTTGAAATGATGGATAGGCCAAGTACTTCTACCAACCCACTCTTCATCAAGCAAGACGACGACATGTCATCATATGTCACCAAGAGCCACCTCTTTGGTGCACAACGAGCGTTACATCAAGAGCAACAAGCAATGAACGACCGCATCGACAACCTCGCCACCGACTTGTGACTCTCCGAGCAACGTACACGAGACTACTTCGACAACAAGCTCGACGCGCACAAGCAAGAGAACGATGCAAGAATGAACGACATTCGCGCCTTGTTGGTGAACCGGCCTCCTTCTACATCGTCATACTCAAGACGGAGCCACTCAAGTCGACACCCCGACGACTCCTTCTCCGGTTCAAGTACACCGTCATCAACCATTCTTTGACGAGCCGCGCGTCAAGACCGTCATGCATCTCGCAACCCGCTGCACGTCAAGCATTCACAAGAGCAAGTCGATGAGCAAGTCCCTCGTCCTCAATAAAATCAAGTTGCTTTTGCCCAAGCTCAAGAACGACAACGTCTTCGTCGCCAAGAAGAGGAAGAACGAGCGCGTCTACACCAAGAGCAACTAGACGCCGCGGCTCAATGTCTTCAACAACAACAACGAGAAGCACAAGCTCTTGAGGCGGAACGTGCCCTTCAAGAATCAAGTCGAGCCATCGCCAACCGCAATCGCGAACGGCGCAATCAAGAGGAAGCCCTTCAAGAAGAAATTCAAGAGAGGAACTATCAACCGCGTGTGCAACGTCAAGTCCCTCAAGCTCCTCCACAAGCTCGTCAAGCTCCACCTCAACCTCAAAGTCAACAATAGCAAGTTGATAACGTACTTCCTCCATGCCAAGAGCAACATGAGGATGATTACCCTCCACGTCCAGGGCATGATCACCACCATCGCCAACAACACAATGAAGAGCACCGCTATGGAAAGCTCAAATTCACAATGCCCAAGTTCAATTGAAGCAATGATCCCGAAGAATACCTCGCATGGGCATTGAAGGTCGACAAAATCTTTCTTTTGCACAACTATGAGGAAGAGAAGAAGATCGCTATGGCATCACTTGAGTTCCAAGACTATGTGCTCATATGGTGGGAACAAGTCCTTGAGCGCCAACAAGCAAGAGGTGAACCTCCAATCACCACTTGGGCTCAAATGAAGGATGTCATGCGAGCACGTTTTGTACCAACCTACTACAACCGTGATCTCTTCAAGAAGCTACAACTCCTCAAGCAAGGAACAAAGAGTGTTGAAGAATACTACAAGGAAATGGAGATAGCCATGATTCGAGCCAATGTCACGGAAGATGATGAGCAAACAATGGCACGGTTCTTGAATGGACTCAATCATCCCATCAAGAAGATCGCCGACTTCCAACCCTATTCCAACCTCATTGAGCTCGTGCATCAAGCTACAAAGGCAGAACGTCAAGTGCAAGATGACTTCAAGTACGCCAAGTATGCATCCAAGACCTACGGCTTCTCCAATAACCAAGCTTCAACAACCACTCCAACTTCGACAACAACCAAGCCTTCTCCAAGCAACAACGACAAGTCAAGTTACAAGAAGCATTCATCAAGTTCAAGTCGTCTTCCTCCTACTACAAGCAACTTCAAGCCGCGTGCTTCTTCATCTACTCTGACCGATGAGACCGTCAAGACAAGCTCCTTCAAGTGTTTCACTTGCGGCGGCCGAGGCCACAAGTCCTATGAATGCACAAACAAGCGGACCATGATCCTCAACAACGATGGCACCTACGACTCAATGAGTGAAGATGAAATGGAAGCTATTGAGCAAGTGGCCATGCATAGACGAGTGAATGAAGATGAAGATGACCAAGTCTTTTGTGATGAAGATACGAGCCCCGCTCTTGTTGTCTCCAAGGTCTTGACTCTTCAACATCAACAAGAAGAAGACCAACGATGCCACATCTTCCACACAAAGGACGACATCAATGGAGGGTCTGTCAAGGTCATCATCAACGGAGGTAGTTCCCACAACTTGGCAAGTGAAGAACTATGCTCCAAGCTTCAATTGGTCAAGAGGAAGCACCCGCACCCCTACAAGGTTCAATGGCTAAGTGACTTCGGCACTATACGAGTTGAGCATACGGTCCAAGTCTCCTTCAAAATAGGTGCATATGAGGACACTTTGGAGTGTGATGTGGTCCCAATGACCGTTCGCCACCTCCTTCTTGGTCGACCTTGGCAATTCGACCGTGCTGTCTTCCACCACAAGCGTACCAACCACTATAGCTTCAAGATGAAAGGGAAGGAATATGTGCTACGACCTATGTCTCCTAGTCAAGTGATAGCCGACAAACAAGCCACCCACCATCGAGAGAAGAGTGAAAAATAGATCCACCAAAAAGTGAGTGAGAGCCACAAGCCAAACTTCAGCGCCTCTTCGCCTAGAGAGAAAAACCTCATACTATTTGCCACAAAAAGTGAGATGAGGGAAGTGTGTGAGAACCCATCGAGTGTGACGCACTTTGTCCTTGTATGCAAGGATGGAGAAACAAAAACTAACACCCTTCACGAGCTACCTTTGGTGTTTCAATCTCTTTTGCAGGAATTTCAAGATGTTTTCCCCGATGAGCTACCTCCGGGTCTACCTCCTGTACGAGGCATTGAGCATCGACTCGACCTCATCCCCGGAGCGCCACTTCCAAACAAAGATCCATACCATGTCAATCCCGAAGAAACCAAGGAGATTCAACGGCAAGTACAACAACTAATCGACAACGATCATGTACGTGAACCCTTGTGCCGTTCCGGTTATACTTGTGCCTAAGCTCGATGGAAGTTTCTGCTTGTGTTCCGATTGTAGACCTATAAATGCTATCACCGTTCGCTATAGGCATCCCATTCCTCGCTTAGATGATATGCTTGATGAACTTAGTGGAGCCAACTTTTTCTCAAAAATTGATCTTAAAAGTGGCTATTATCAAATACGCATTCACGAGGGTGATGAATAGAAAACTGCTTTCAAAACCAAATTTGGCTTATATGAGTGGTTAGTTATGCCTATGGGTTTATCGAAGGCTCCCAGTACTTTTGTGCGTCTCATGCATCATGTACTTCGACCTTACATTGGAGTCTTTGTTGTGGTTTACTTCGATGATATTCTTGTGTTTAGCAAAACCATGAAAGAGCATATTGATCATGTTAGGGCTGTTTTACAAACACTTCGCAAGGAAAGTCTTTATGCCAACATGAAAAAGTGCACATTTGGTGTTGACAAAGTGGTTTTCTTGGGTTTTGTTGTCTCTTCCAAGGGTGTCCATGTTGATGAAACTAAAATTAAAGCAATTAAAACTTGGCCCCAACCCACCAATTTGCAACAAGTGCGTAGTTTTCTTGGTCTTGCGGGTTTTTATCGTTGCTTTGTGAAAGATTTTAGCACAATTGCTGCTCCTTTGCATGCCTTGAGTAAGAAGAATGCTCCTTTTGTTTGGGGATCTTTGCAATCCACCACTTCTGATGAGCTCAAGTCTTTGCTTACTCATGCTCCGATTCTTGCTTTGCCCAATTTTGACAAAACTTTTGAGGTTCATTGTGATGCAAGTGGTACCGGAATTGGCGGAGTGTTGATGTAAGAAAAATGAGCCATTGCATACTTTAGCGAAAAACTCTCCAGTGCTCAACTTAACTATCCCATATATGACAAAGAATTGTATTCTTTAGTGCGTGTACTACATGTTTGGGAACATTATCTTAGACCTCATGAGTTTGTCATCCATACCGATCATGAAACGCTTAAGTACTTAAAAAGTCAAACTAAGTTTAACAAGCGTCATGCCAAATGGAGTGAATTTATTGAATCTTTCCCCTATGTGATCAAATACATTAAGGGTAAGGAAAATGTAGTTGCGGATGCGCTTTCACGCATATGTACGCTTGTTACTAAACTTGAGTTGAATGTTATTGGTTTTGAGCACATCAAAGACTTGTATGCTAATGATCCATCTTTTGCTATTCATTATGCTAAGTGTTTGACACATACTTCTTGGGAACAATATTATATCAAGGATGCTTATCTTATGAAAGCTAATAAACTTTGCATTCTTGAGTCTTCCCTTCGTTTGCTACTTTTGCAAGAGGCTCATGGAGGCGGACTCATGGGACACTTTGGATGAGATAACACATTCGCTACGCTCTCCAAGAACTACTTTTGGCCCAAGATGTTTCGAGACGTCTCACGCTTCACCACCCGATGCTCTACATGTCGCAAAGCTAAGTCTAAAGCTCAATCTCATGGTCTTTACATGCCTCTTCCTATTCCTTATCAACCTTGGGAAGACATTAGCATGGACTTTGTACTTGGTTTTCCTAGAACTCAAAATGGAAATGATTTCGTGTTTGTTGTTGTGGACCGATTTTCTAAGATGGCACATTTCATCCCTTGCAACAAGATAGACGATGCTTCACATGTTGCAAATCTCTTTTGTAGGGAAATCTTGCATCTCCATGGAGTACCAAAGACAATCGTCTCTGACCGCGACATCAAGTTCTTGAGTTACTTTTAGAAGACCCTATGCACCAAGCTCGGAATCAAGCTCTTGTTCTCATCTGCATACCATCCTCAAACGGAATGCCAAACGGAGGTGACGAACCGGACTCTCTCCACTCTACTTCGCGTGTTGATCAAGAAGAACATCAAAGAGTGGGAAGCATGTCTACCCATCGCCGAGTATGCCTACAACCGTGCAAGACATTCGACTACCGGCAAGTCCCCCTTCGAGGTCGTCTACAGCTTCAACCTGTTGTCACCATTGGACATTCTACCTCTTCCTCTACAAGAGCACACCAGCATGGATGCGAGTGCACGAGCAAGCTACATCAAGAAGATGCATGAGGATACAAGGCATACCATCGAGCGCCAAGTACAATGACTAGCAACCAAGATCAACATCAACAAGCAACCCACGATCTTCAACATTGGCGATCTTGTGTGGATACACCTTCGAAAGGACCGCTTCCCCAATGAACGCAGGTCCAAACTTCTCCCTCGAGCCGATGGACCCTTCAAGGTGCTAGCATGCTACAACGACAATGCCTACAAGATAGACCTACCACGAGGCAAGTACAATGTGAGCGACATCTTCACGTCAAGGACCTTGCGCCATACCATGGAGATGAAGCATTTGATCCGTGGTCGGATCTTTCCCAAGGGGGGGAGATGATGCGGAGCATCCCTCACTCATCCCCATGAACGTATCTACATCTCCCTCAACACCACTTGGACCCATGACAAGAGAGAGCAAAGGCTATTGAAGATAAGGTGAACTCGCTCCTTTGCGAACTCCCTCTTCCTACTCACGAGACTTGGCTACTACCTCATATGGACACTCTGTGTGTGATCAGGTACATGGAGGAGAGCCACGGGACAGCTACACCTAATGGCCAAGGTGGCAAGGACGTCAAGCACGGACATCAAGAAGAAAGGCCGTTTGTGAAGCTACAGGCACCGGACGACCAACCGGCCCCGGACGTCCGAGCCCTGGGAGGTGATACAACGAGGGAAGGAAGACAGGACAGAGCTACAGGCCACGGACGACCGGCCCTTCCCGGACGTCCGACGACTCCCAGGGCCATGGACGACCGACGCCCTCCGGACGTCCGGCAAATAGGCACCTGAGAAGAAATTAACGGAAGACCGAAGCCACCGGACGACCAGGCGACCGGGACCAGAGTCGAATTTACAGATGTCCGACAGCCCCGGACGTCCGGACCGTTCTGAAGCCCCGGACGTTCGACGCCTTCCGGACGTCCAACACCTGAGTGCTGATTTCGTGTTAGGTCACAGCCCATGTACCTCTTCGCCCCCCTAGACTATATATACTCTTTCGTCCCCACCTTTCGAGGGTGGCATTGGTTTAGCTCCTATTTGTGTGAGAGCCTTGCTCATCCACTTGGATACCTCTCCTCGGAGTTCACGACCTCTTTGGAGAAGATCCCCCAAGCGGATTCAAGACCCCTTTCTAGGGAAGATCATCAAGACCTCCTCACGGAGAAGAATGGTTCCTTTGTATCCTTACCTTTGTTGATTGAGGATCATGTGTTACTCTTTGTTCTCGGTGATCTAGCACTTATGTGATTGAATCCTTGTCGGTTTAGTGATTCGCTCTCGTTTTCCCCATGTTTCCCCTTTGTGCTTCCGCGTGTTCTTCGTGATTCCCCGTAGGATCCACTCCAAACGTGAAAGATCGTCACCATAGGGTTCCGCCCTACATCACAGTGGGTTCAGAAACTTGTCTGAAAAACAACGACGAATGATGTTCTTTGACTTTCAGGGCCAAAAATTCCTGCTTAAGGCTTAATTTGAGGGTACTTCGGGCCTCCTGGCGCAAGTGGGGACTATTTTTCTGGATTCGCGCGCTCACCGTGAGCAGTTTGAGTAATTATGGGTCCGATACGGACTCCTAATGACAAAATTATGGCCGTCTTAGTGAGCATCTGTCCATTCTATGGCAGTTCTTGAAAGTACTTCATTTTCTCGTGCACTTTTTGCCTGACTGCCCAAAATTTCTTGTCCTCTATAGTGGAGATATCGTCTCCACATATATATTGACCGATGCAAGGAATGCCCTTTAGTTCTTGGCTTTCACGTGCATGAGTTACAGCATGCCATCCGGCGAAAACAAGGAGAATAAGGCATATAGCCGTTGGATTTTCTTCAATTTGCGGCCAAATGAGATTGCCCGGATCATAGAGCTTCTGCAGAAAGGTACGTTTGTCCCTACCAGGGGGGCTAATGTCTATAAGGAACATAATCTCTCAAATTTCCTTCAAAAGGAAGTGTCAATGGGTTCAGAAACTTGTCTGAAAAACAGCGACGAATGATGTTCTTTGACTTTCAGGGCCAAAAAATCCTGCTTAAGGCCGTATCTAAGGGTACTCCGGGACTCCTGGCGCAAGTGGAGAGTATTTTTTGGATTCAGACGCTCGCCGCGAGCAGTTTGAGAACTTGTGGGTCCGACACGGACTCCGAATAACAAAATTATTACTCTTTTAGTGAACATCTATCCATTCTATGGCAGTCCTTGAACGTACTTCATTTTCACATGCGCTTTTTGCATAACCGCCCCAAAATTTCTTGTCCTCTATAGTGGAGATATCGTTTCCACATATATATTGATCGATGCCAGGAATGCCCTTTTGTTCTTGGCTTTCACGCGCATGAGTTACAACATGCCATCCGGCGAAAACAAGGAGAATAAGGCATATAGCCACTGGATTTTCTTCAATTTATGGCCAAATCAGATTTCCCGGATCATAGAGCATCTGCAGAAAGGTACGTTTGTCCCTACCAGGGGGCTAATGTCTATAACAAACATAATTTATCAAATTTCCTTCAAAAGGAAGTGCCAATGGGTTAAAAAACTTGTCTGAAAAACAGTGACGAATGATGTTCTTTGACTTTCAGGGCCAAAAAGTCCTGCTTAAGGCAGTATTTGAGGGTACTCCGGGCCTCCTGGCGCAAGCGGGGAGTATTTTCTGGATTCAGACGCTCGCCGCGAGCAGTTTGAGAACTTGTGGGTCCGACATGGTGATGAGGACATGACTACCTTGGATACGACCAAAAATATTACATACATGCATATTTGTCAGGTGATTTCTAGTGCAAACTATTCAATAATCTATTTATGTTGTCCAGAACAAAAATACTTCACACACTTTTGTGTTTTGTCTAATTGCAGGTGTATGGGATATGTGTACAATTCACATATGAAGATAAGGGAGAAAGAGATGTTTAAGTGCTGTTCAAAAAGTTCTCTCACGTCACTTTTGGGCCAAGAGAAGATAGAGTCCAAGTCTCTCACGTTCTGGATTCAGATTCGGATTGCACAGACATACCTGACTCAAAATGCCAACAACTTTTTCATACGGACTCCGAATTGGGTGATTCTTTTTTTGTTGGATTCTAGATTTTGTGCTCTTTCCAGCCCTATGGGATTCACCTTCAAATTCGTCCGGAGCGTTGAGATATCGACGAAACAATCAGACGCTGCAGCAGAATCCGAGTCAAACAACAAGTCCAAAGGTGTTGCATCACCTCCACTTGGGCCCATTGGCCTTGTACGACCTAGGGTTAGTTTTAGGCTGCCTTGGGACGTCCTCCCACCTCCTCGGCCGCCACCCCTTGCTCCTATATAAATAGATCCATCTAGTAGCTTTTCCCTTGGGATTTGTTTAGTTAAAAGTTAGCCATTGCAACTTCATGTACTTCATTTGTGTCCAACGACCAGACCAAGACCGCTTACGGATCCCCACCTTTATCAATACTTCATATATACTCGCAATATTCAGATTGCTTTTATCATATTCTTGCTTGATCTTCGATTGCTTGCAGGAATAGACCTTCATGGTCAGGTTGATTGTGCTCCGGTGTGGTCAATAACCTCTCGAAGTTGGTTTAGCGATTGCTAAGGCGCAACGTCCTGCACGTTTGTAGTCGGATCTTCAAAGTCATCTTCGCCAAATCGATAGTTATCATCTCACCGAAAGATCGGGGCACCTCCGCCTCTATCAAGTGGTATCAGTTTTCAGGTTGCTCGGTGAGATTTTACAGTTTTTCATAGTTTAGATCGCATCTATTATTTTCTTACCTTTTGTCCAAGAAAAAGCCACAAAAAAAGTTAGATCTGTTCATCCTTTATCCAAGCCAGTCTGAGCCTTTGCAATTTTCTATTCATTGCTTGCATAGTTGAATTATCGGTTGCATCGTCGTGTCAGTTGCTGGTCTTAGTGCATAGTTCGTTTAGAGTTTCGAGTTCTGCTCACATTAGTCACGCCGCCGCTGCATCATTATCCCTTCCGCTGTCCACCACCCATCCATCAATTTCCACCATGTGCTACCCATTGTTCATTGTCATAATCATAGTTGAGATCGTCACATCTTCACTTGATCCAATCTGCATCTTACATAGTTTGTTTTGGAAAGAGTGAGAGAAAAAAAAGATGGAGAAAAAAAAGAAAAAAAAGGAAAGGAAAAAAAGCCAGAGAAAAAAAGAGAAAGAAAAAAAAGTGTGAGAAGAAAAAGAGAAGAAAAAAAACAAAATCCAGATCTATCTAGACTCAATCTCGTAGTTGAATCCTTCATTGATGCTAGTTGTGATATGCCGTGACCTCATTAGTGTTCTAGGCTCGCGTCTCTAGTCCGGTCTAGCCTAGGACCAGGACAGTACCGTCATTGAGCGTTTATTCAACATTGCATCTTTGAATTGATTATTGCTAATCTTTTGCTACCATATATAGCCAACCCAGCTCCACATATTTCTACACCGTGTATACGTACGTTCCCTGGCAATCGCTTTACACAATCTTCGGAGTTATTTGACACCGCTGGTTGCCTGTCACCACCTGTCGCATGGTAAGAACTTGTAAGATATTGATATTTGCTTTACTGTGAGCACGTTACAACCACATCCTAGTAGTTCATAGGAATATTATTCTCGAATTTTGTTTCTCGTTTTACTAATCATGACAGGTTCCGGAGAAAGAAGTTCTTGGACGACGAACACATCTTCACCATCACGAGAGTTGGGACAACACACACAAGTACATGGTCAGGTTATCTCTTTTGAGGGTAGATTTAATCCTGCTATTTATCTAGATTGGGAGCTTGAAGTAGAACAAGTTTTTAGTTACCATGACTTTTCTGAAATTGAGCGAGTACAAGCTGCCACGAGAGCATTTACTGGGTTTGCTTCTGTTGGTGGAGTGTGCATTGTAAGACAAACATTGATAACCAACCCACAACTTGGAAAGATTTGAAACATGTCATCAGACAACAATTTTTTCCTCCTTACTATCGTCGTGAATTGCTTCGCAAATTTGAACAATTTAAACAAGGCAATAACACTGTTCATGCTTACTACCAAGAGTTCAACTTTTATATGCATCATTGTGACATAGAAGAATCTGAGGATGATACAATGAAAAGATTTTTTGGTGGTTTGAACCATGATATTCAGGCAAGATTTAGGTATATTCCTCGTTGCATTACTGGTATGTATGTTCATGCTTGTACTTTTCAAAGACAATTACAGGAGGATGCATTGGGTGACTACAACAACTACTATTCCAATTCATGCTCACTACCATCGATTGATTCCACCACCGTTGCTCCTACTAGAGCAGACACACCTCAGATTGTGAGTGCGACATCATCTCAAGTGTATGGTACATTGTCATTGTCCATACCGACATCAGCTACGTCTTTGCGACAAGGTAACAGTAAAGGTATTGATGATATAACTTCACATGAGAATGATGCATCCCTAATTAACTTAAATACATCATGTGTTGAGTTACCTGTTGATTTGAGCACGCCACCTATTTTAGAGAATCATGTTACTATCATGAATGCATCATGTGATCAAACAACTGAAATACCAACAATTTTGAGTGCACCCAGTGAATTAACTATTGATGCAAAAGAACCAACGTTTAATCATTTTGATATGACCTCTAATCTTGGTGATGATTCTGTGTCCAATGACTTACTGTATGTTTGCTTATTTAAGCATGATGTAGCATGTAAATTTGATGCAAATAAGGTTTATTCACCAATATTGGGATGGTTTAATGATGAATATTGTCAGTCTTTTGAAAGGAATAAGAGCTTCACTTATATGTGCAAACTGAATTGCAATATTTTTATGCCTTCTACTTATGATAATATTTTGGATTTATATTTTATGATCTATGAAAGTTACTCATGTATACATGTGTCATATGTGCAAAAATCAAGGGAAGTAAAAATGGATGACATATATATATACAACATGTATACCTTGTCTCTTTTGTTAGCCACATTTCAGATTAAGCAATGCCGAGGACGGCTTTGTTTTCAAAAAGGGGATGATGTAGGGTGGAACCCTATGTGGCCGATCTTTCACGAATTGGAGGTGGAATCCCCAAGAACAGGATGAACAAAGGAGGGAAAACAAGAGGAACACTCAAGAACAAGTCAAATCACACATCCACTAGACAATCAAACACATAAGATGCACAAGGTACATGAACAACAAAGGGAAATAAGATACATGGTAGAGTTCATCCCAAATCCTAAGAAGGAGATGAGGGCTTGATGATCCTATGATTGGGATCCTTCCCCAAGAAGGAGATCTTGATGTTTGGTCACTCCAAGAGGAGGTCTTGATCTCCTAGTGGAGTGGATCCATGGAGCAAAGCTCACAAATGTGTATCAACTACTTTGCTTACCCTAGAATGGAGGAGGGGGATGAGTATATATAGTAGTAGCCACGAAGGGGTAAGTGAGGGGCGAAAGGGTACATGGCCACGGGCCGAGTCACTGCGCGCAGGCAGGGCCGGAAGTTCCGGGGACGGCCGGAAGGTCCGGGCGCCGAAGGTTCCGGGCAAAGGTCCGGCCAAGGTCCGGGCTATCCAGAGAGTTGGCACACTCTCGGACGGCTTCGATGCGTCGGAGGTTCCGGGGGCCGGAAGTTCCGGGCAACGGCCGGAAGTTCCGGGTTTTCCAAAAGCTTGTCCAGGCTTCTTCTTCCTTCTCTTCCACGCTTCCCTCACGGATGGTGTAGGTGATCCTTGGCGCTTGCACTCCTCCTCGTTGTCCGTGAAGCTCCGGCAATACCTATGCATGCACATGAGTGGAGGGTCAAGTAGTATGCCATCCTCAAAGGGGTCAAGTGAGCACGTGTAAAGGAGAAGATTCACCTTTGTGTATGTGAAGTAGAGGTCGCACGTGTCACTTGCCAAACGGACTCTTGACATGGTGATGACCGTAGGATGCTCCGCATCATCCCCTCCCCCTTGGAAAAGATCCAACCTCGGATCGAAAACCAAATCACCGTGGGAAAGAGATGGTGGTTCCGTGTCGAAATGGTCGGTCACCAAGCCCTCATCATCTTGAAACTTAAAATGGGCACTCTCCAATGTCGCACCGTCTAGTGATTCCTTCAAAAGAAGCAAGAAAAACAAACACTTGGAAAAACAAATGTGATTAGCGTAAGAGCAAAACCAAGCATTCAAGAGGTGTTTCACCCAACAAGTGTTGTCATCAAGCATAGCATATGGTTTGACAAAGAAGTGTGTCATGGCATTTGAGCATATAAATTGAGCATAATCAAGTATATCATGGGAACAAGCATGCAAATGGGAGTTCAAGATGCAAATATATGTGATAAGTGAACAAGCATCTACCTCAAGGTCATAGCAAGAATGCACGAAGTTCTCAACAAATGGTCTATGGTATGCATAGGAATCATTCACAACACCAAGTATAGTGAAATGTCTAAACACATGGGGCAAGTGCAAGACAATCCGAGCATAACGTGCATAGGGTGTAGTGAAGATATCGTGGCACTCAACACAATGAAAAGAGCAATTGTTCAACATGTGTGAGGCAATCAAGTCAAGCATGTGATAAGCAAAGGGACATGGCATATGTGAAGAACTAGATGCAACACACAAGGCATATATGTCATCAACCCGAGAAAGCAAGTAATAGTGGAACATGGGTGATGCAACATGGCTAGCTATCATAGCGATCAAGTCAACCAAACTAGTAGTGCGAAGATGCAACATACTAGGAGGAATCATGGCAAGTATGGCATTGGTGCAAATAGTGGGCATTAGTAAATCACATGACATATCACAAGCATAAAAGCAAGATATGAGTAGAATGGCATGAATGTATTGGCGAGAGGCCATATGTAAATAGCAATGGGTCATCATGACTCTCCCAACACAAGAATCAACAATAGCATGGGGCACATGATAAACATGGCAATAGCAACAAGGATCTCCACCAAGCATGCAAATACACATAGGAATATCATAATGGTGCATCATGGGTAAATGCAAGCAAGGGTCATAATTGCATGGCAAAGGCATAGGAGCAAGCATAGCACGCAAAGTGAACACTGTAAAATGAGCATAGTGTGAGAAGTGGTAAATGGCCCATAGCCGTGTGAGAGCCAAGTAGAGGAGTTGCGCGTAGTCCTTGCGCGAAGGGGACGTTGGTGAGTATAGTCCATGGGATCCCAAAGCATCGTTGCTCTCAAGAGCTCGTTTCGTTGACTCTTGGGATTGAGAGGTTGACGAGTATACATGAGTACCTACACAAAACAAAGACAAAGGAAAAATTGTGTGTGCGTGGTAGATGTACACATCATCCATCATGATGCGCACATGCATGTGTCGGTGAGCGCAAAATAGCCAATGCTCAAATAAATGAGATGCGTGATATAGAAACATGTCATCCATCATGAGAGGTTTGTTATTATGTATGGCATAATGGAGACTCAAGTTGTGTAATGCATCACGAGCAATATTTAGAGCATTGTTATTCATGGAATGCATATGGTGCAAGCAATCATGCAAATCATATGATGGATCGAAATCTCCTAATGGGTATGAGGAAACTATGGGGGTCTCCTCATGAGCAATATCGAAAGCATAATATGGAGAAAATGGACAACATGGTAAACAATGCATATCCAAAGCTAGGTGGTCATGGCATGGCATATTAGATAAATTATGCAAAGGGAGCATATCAATATCATCACAAGAAAAACAAATCCCAATAACCATGGGCTTGTCATCTATGCCATAAGTGCAAATTGGGTTTATTTTAATGGCATATGCATAGTCACTATGAAGAGATTGCAAATAAGACATATGGTTGATCTCATGCATAGCATATGACAAGTCAAGCGGATTATCAAACATGATGTGACCAAGGGAAGTGTCACAAGAAATCCTATGTAACATGGCATCACAACTAATAGACTCCACAAGAGAATCATCATACACATCATAAATGGGCAAATCATCGCATGGGGAAATCATACTGGCATGAAGCATGGCAATAGGTGGATCAACATCATGCAAGCAATCAATGTCAAGAATGTCCACTAGTGGGACTAGAGCATCACCTTCACCTATGTTACCTTTTTCATTCCACTCAAGTGGTGTAGGTGAGGTGGGAAAGACCAAATGGTGGTCAATATCATCATCTTGATGGAACCATGTGGGGGGTGCATCATATTCCACCATGGTCATCGTCTTGTCCAAATGGAGGACGAAGTTGTCGAGGATCGGCACGTCATCATAAATGGGACCTAGCACCAAACGAGAAGACACAATAGAGGTAGAGGTCAAGTTGTTAGAATTGCAAATGGCCTCACGAGACTTATCAACTATCTCACTCTCTCTATGTGGTGGTTCACTCACTCCCTCAAAATAGGTGCACTCAAACTCACATATGGTGGAGTCACTCATCTCACTCAAGTGGTGGGGGTTGTGGCTCTCCTCACATGGGATTTGTGGCAACACATCATATATGGGGCTAGTGGTGAAGTCACTCTCACTCTCAATATGGTGGCACAAGTCACTCAAGTCATCATACGTCGCCGTGGTCATAGGGAAAATCCCATGCTCAACCATCTCCTCGTCATTGCCGTGGATGAAGGCCGAAGATGGCACATCATCACTCTCGCCTCCAAAGATGGAAGCATCATCCTTGCTCGCCACCTTGTCGCTCGCCTCCAAAGCTTGGTCCTTGAGGGTCTCCGTAGTCGTACTCGTTGCCGCACCGTCTTGAAAAAGAGTCGTGGTAGACTCGGCACCATCAATGCAACAAAGAGGGGTGGCGGTGAAGTCGAACTTGGGAGCATCATCTTGGAGCTCGTCGGGCTTGGACATCTTGGTGGTACTATCCTCATGCTCGTTCTTATGGAGCTTGGTCGCTGCGAAGTTTGCTTGGGGTGGAGAAGCGTTGGCCTTCATGAGTTCTTGTTTCACCTTGAGAGCACCAATGTAGTAGTCGTTGATGGACTTGTAGTTCTCGAGGAAGATGGTCTTGGAGATGTCGTTGTGCAATCCCATCATGAAGTGGAACTTCATTGACATGGGGTCGTCCACGCCGGCTCGTCGCAAGGCAATCTTCATCTCCTTGAAGTACGCATCGATGGACTTGGATCCTTGTATGGTGTTCTCCAATTGGTGTCAAAGTTGTTCCGTGTAGGTTGGAGGCACGAACTCTTGCCGCAAAGCTCTCTTCATCATGGGCCAACTCATGTCGTAGTACTCCGAAGGTGTGCGAAGCCACCATGCCAATGCGTAGTCGTGGAAGTTTCTTGTAGCGCACTTCACTTGTTCTTCGGGAGGAACTTGATGTAGCTTGAGGTAGTCATCCATCAAACGCTCCCACTCGAGGTACTCCTCGGGTTCGTGAGTCCCATAGAAAGGAATCGCATGGTCGATGTCAAGGTCGTAGTATCTCGTGGAAGTCGCGGACTTGAGCTTGGGGAGCTTCACTTGAGCGTAGCCTTGGGGTGCTTGTTGGCGAAGATGCCATATGTCCATGGGCGAAGATGCCTTGAAGTCGCTTGGCGAAGATGCCAAGGGAGATGGTGAAGTCATTGAGCGGTTGTTGATGTAGATCTCTTGACCCTCACGTTCTTGTTGGTGATGGTGTCAATGCCGATGTGATCTTGAGCGTCTTCTCGAAGATGAGGAAGATCGCTTGTAGGACTTGATGAGGGCTTTGATCTCCTCCATTTGAGCTTGCATCTTGGCGTCGTAGTTGTTGTTCGTGGCATTGAACTCGTCGTTGTTGTTGTAGACCGAAGATGAAATGCCTTGCCTATCCATCACAAGACTTGAGTAGAGGTGAGTAGGAAATGAGATAAACAATACCAAGTTACCTTTTCCCAAAGTTGAGGATGTATCCCGTTTCACTCAATGTGAGATGAAAGAATAGTGGAATTGGTACCGGACTTGTTCACTCACACCTATCAAGTAAAGCTTATGGTAGAGCTCGGTGAGGATAGTGGCACAAAAATTTGATGCAAAATGTTAGCAAGAGTCAATAATGTTGAAAGAGATTCACAAATTCGCAGGCGAAACAAGTAGACCAATAGCAATATGTGGCACACGGAAACACACACACGGATAGATAAATGGGGTCGTGCAACCAAGGAATGAGCACAAAATGTGGAATCCACGGAAAACGCTCGTGTTGCACAACTCAAGAGAGACGCTAGCACTATTGCTCTATAGGCGGATACGACACTTGTGCACAACCTATAAGATGCAAAATGGATAAACTTTCTATCCCAAGCATGCTATGTATGTATGGTTCCCGGTGTTTCTCACAAGATGATCCAAGATGATCAAGTATGATACCATATGATATATTTTGATTGATGAGGACATCAATACAATTGTTACACCCACAGCCCCTGCTGCTATACATACTGGACCAATTACTAGAGCTCGTGCACGCCAACTAAATTACCAGGTACTTTCGTTTCTTGGTAATGATTCTAATGTTCATGAGAATATGATGCTGCCTAAATTGGATACATTTGTTTTGCTTACAAATGAAGGGCCTAGCTTGGAGAAGGATGAACATTGGAGCAAGAACAAGCATGGAGATGATGGCATGCGCAAGGGAAACAAGAACGGAGTTACAAGTGATGATTTCAGGACTTTGAAGCCACCATAATGGGTGCATGAAGCCTTGGACGAAATATACAAGACGCCACTTCATAAATTTCGTCCCGAGGCTATTTTAGGTGCTGCGTCACCTTATTATTGGGCCAGGCCCATGTAATTTCGAAATACATAAGTATAGGCTATTTTTAGAGTCCGTATGTGTGGGGAAACAAGAGATAGGGTTGATTTCGGACCCCTCCACCAAGGGCCACGAAATTCTCCCCCTCTTCCTCCATATATACAGCCCTTAGGGCATCGTTTAGACTTTGGGTTTTGTTTAGATTAAAAGTTCGCCATAGCTGCAACTTCGCGTACTTCGTTTGTGTTCAACGACCAGACAAAGGCATCACAGAACCCCACCTTGATCAATAAAGCTTTCATCTTATATTCGCAATATCCAGATTGCAATCTTAGTTTCTTGCTTGTTCTTCGTTTGCTCGCAGGAAACAGACCCTCGTGGTCAGGTTGATCGTGCTCCGGCGTGGTCAATAACCTCTCGGAGTTGGTTTAGCGATTGCTAAGGCGCGACATCCTCGCACGTTCGTAGTCGGATCGTCAAAGTCGACTTCCACCAAAGCGAAATCCACCATCTCATCGAAAGACGGGACACCTTTGCCTCTATCAAGTGGTATCAGATTTCCAGGTTGCTCGGTGAGATTTTACAGTTTTTCGTAGTTTAGATCGAGTCTGTTCTTCATACCTATAGTCCACGAAAAAGCCAAAAAAAAAATTAGGGTTAGTTCATCCCATCCGAACCAATCTGAGCCTTGCATAATCTTTTCTGTATTTGCTTTGTTGAATTTGCGGTTGCATCGTCGTGTTCAGTTGCTGGTCTTAGCGTCTAGTCTTTTAGAGTTTCGAGTTCTGTTCACAAGTTGTCACGCCGTCGCCGCACCATCATCATCGCCCCTGCCATCTACCACCACCGCTCCGAATCCGTATCCATATACCACCACCAATCCGTGTCCATATACCACCACCGATCCATATCCATATACTACCACCACTTGTTCGTAGTCTGTAGGATCATATTCTTGTGTGTTTCTATTGCTGCTAACCATGCCAGGATCACAAGCCGACGAGATTGACTGGGAGAATTTATCGAACAAGGAGCTTCATGATAAGTTTCAGCAAATGATGACTGAACAGGTGCAAGATGTGCTGAACAATTTTGAAGAGGCCATGGAGAAGATCACTGGCTTTGAGAAGACGTTCGAAACAAAGCTCGATAACAAGTTTAATGAATTGCTCGCGCGTCTTCCACCACCACCACCCGCTGTACCTAACGCACCTCTCCAACAACAACAACAACGACTACCTCCACGTCGCGAAGCAGACCTCCGCCGAGCAAGCCGTGTTCCTCTTGCGTTTGGCCAAACTGTTGGTGCTGCTGTTGATACTTCTGTGGCTCCTGCTGCTGATGCGGAGGAGGATGATTATGTGGGAGATTATGAGGATGAGGTTGATCAAAATCAGCACTACGTGCAGCCACCTGTACCACCACCAGCAGGTCGACCTCAGGTATATATTCGTAATGGTAGGCCTGCACCACCACCTCAGGTACGAGATGATGTCCATATTCCTAAACTGAAATTGAATATTCCACCATTTGAGGGTAGATATGTTCCTGATATATATCTTACTTGGGAGTTAGAAACTGAACAACGATTTACATGTTTACAATATCCTGAGGAGAGACGAGTTGCTGCTGCTGTTTGTGCTTTCACTAGTTTTGCATGTGTATGGTGGTCTGAACGTTGTAGATTATATCCTATTCCAACTACTTGGGCTGCTTTGAAAACTGCTATGCGTACGCGTTGGGTTCCACCATATTATCAACGTGAATTGCTTCAAAAATTGCAGCGTTTAAGACAAGGGAAAAATTCTGTAGAAGAATATTATCAGGAATTACAAACTGGCATGATTAGATGTGGTATTGTTGAGGAGAATGAAGCTATGCTTGCACGTTTTCTGGGTGGATTAAATAGAGAGATTCAGACCATTCTAGACTATAAGGAGTATACTAATATCACTCGTTTATTCCATCTTGCTTGTAAAGCTGAACGTGAAGTGCAGGATCGACAAGCATTGGGGCGAACTAACTTTTCTGCAGGCCGACCTTCATCATGGACACCACGTGCATCTTCTACTTCAACTGCACCAGCACCTCCATCAGGTGCCACCTCCAGCCATGATACAAGAAAACAGGCACAACCACCATTATCTGCCAAGAGCGCACCTGCGGGGCCTACACAGCGTTCTTCTTCTTCCATAGCATCAACAGGGCACACAAGTGATATTATTTGTCGTCGTTGTAAGGGAGGAGGTCATTATGCGAGAGAATGCAAATCTCCGCGTGTGATGATTGCTACCGCGGATGGTGGATATGAGTCCGCTAGTGACTATGATGAGGAGACTTTGGCTCTTATTACACGTGAAGAACATGGTGGAGATGATTCTGATAATGAGACGCAATACATGGCTCCTGAAGACGCTGACAGGTATGAATGTTTAGTTGCTCAACGTGTTTTGAGTGTGCAGATCACACAAGCTGAGCAAAATCAGAGGCACAATTTGTTCCATACCAAGGGAGTTGTGAAGGAACGTTCTGTGCGCGTCATCATAGACGGAGGGAGCTGCAACAACTTGGCTAGCATGGAGATGGTGGAGAAGCTTTCTCTCACCACAAGACCACATCCACATCATTACTACATCCAATGGTTCAACAACAGCGGCAAGGTTAAGGTAACACGTACTGTTCGTGTGCATTTTAGTATCTCTACATATGCTGATTATGTTGATTGTGATGTGGTACCTATGCAAGCATGTTCCTTATTACTTGGTAGACCATGGCAATTTGATAAAAATTCTGTACACCATGGTAGAAACAATCACTATACTCTTGTTCATAAGGATAAAAATATTACTTTGCTTCCTATGACTCCTGATTCCATTTTGAAAGATGATATTAATAGAGCTAATAAAGCAAAACAGGAGACGAATAAGAGTGAAAATAAGATTGTGGCAAAAGAATTTGAGCAACAAATGAAACCTAATAATAAACCATCTAGTGTGATGAGGACATCAATACAATTGTTACACCCACAGCCCCTGCTGCTATACATACTGGACCAATTACTAGAGCTCGTGCACGCCAACTAAATTACCAGGTACTTTCGTTTCTTGGTAATGATTCTAATGTTCATGAGAATATGATGCTGCCTAAATTGGATACATTTGTTTTGCTTACAAATGAAGGGCCTAGCTTGGAGAAGGATGAACATTGGAGGAAGAACAAGCATGGAGATGATGGCATGTGCAAGGGGAACAAGAACGGAGTTACAAGTGATGATTTCAGGACTTTGAAGCCACCATAATGGGTGCATGAAGCCTTGGACGAAATATACAAGATGCCACTTCATAAATTTCGTCCCGAGGCTATGTTAGGTGCTGCGTCACCTTATTATTGGGCCAGGCCCATGTAATTTTGAAATACATAAGTATAGGCTATTTTTAGAGTACGTATGTGTGGGAAAACAAGAGATAGGGTTGATTTCGGACCCCTCCACCAAGGGCCACGAAATTCCCCCCTCTTCCTCCATATATAGAGCCCTTAGGGCATCGTTTAGACTTCGGGTTTTGTTTAGATTAAAAGTTCGCCATAGCTGCAACTTCGCGTACTTCGTTTGTGTTCAACGACCAGACAAAGGCGTCACAGAACCCCACCTTGATCAATAAAGCTTTCATCTTATATTCGCAATATCCAGATTGCAATCTTAGTTTCTTGCTTGTTCTTCGTTTGCTCGCAGGAAACAGACCCTCGTGGTCAGGTTGATCGTGCTCCAGCGTGGTCAATAACCTCTCGGAGTTGGTTTAGCGATTGCTAAGGCGCGACGTCCTCGCACGTTCGTAGTCCGATCGTCAAAGTCGACTTCCACCAAAGCGAAATCCATCATCTCATCGAAAGACGGGACACCTTTGCCTCTAAAAGAGTCGGGTAGCCACGCTCCGTTTAGGCCCAAAATTTTTCGAAAACGCATTTTTCGAAAAAATTTCTGGCTATCCTATTTTTAGGTGTTTCTGAGTGTTTTGAGACAGGTGCCATTATAGGAAGTTTTTTTTGACCCGTTTCCAGTTTTTGGGTCCGGGCAGTCAAAAAAAAAAAAATTGGTCAAAAAAAATTTCGTGCCCATCCTGTCAGTTTGAGCTAAGAAGAGTTTTGAGACACTCGCCATTATAGTGATTTTTCGCAAAAAAAAAAACAGCGCAAAAAAAAAGAGCGCAAAAAAAAAGAGCGCAAAAAAAAGAGTGCAAAAAAAAAAATTCCAGAGTGTGCTTTTCCCTTGTTTACGTGCCGCGCCGTGATTTTGTTAGTGTTCTAGGCTCGCGTCTCTAGCACAGTCTAGCCTAGGACCAGCACAGTACCGTCGTTGAGCGTTTATTCAACTTTGCATCTCTGAATTGATTATTGCTGACCCTTTTTGCTACCATACTATAAGCCTTCCCAGCTCCACATACATCTACGTCGTGTGTTCGACTCTCCCTGGTAATCGCTCTATCCAAGCTTTGAGAGTTTTTGACTACAACGGTTGCCGATCACCGCCTGCTGCTGGGTAAGAACTGGTAAGAATTTGAGATTTGCTTGACGGATTTGTGACACCCACCACCACCACTTGTTCGTAGTCTGTAAGATCATATTCTTGTGTGTTTCTATTGCTGCTAACCATGCCAGGATCACAAGCCGACGAGATTGACTGGGAGAATTTATCGAACAAGGAGCTTCATGATAAGTTTCAGCAAATGATGACTGAACAGGTGCAAGATGTGCTGAACAATTTTGAAGAGGCCATGGAGAAGATCACTGGCCTTGAGAAGACGTTCGAAACAAAGCTCGATAACAAGTTTAATGAATTGCTCGCGCGTCTTCCACCACCACCACCCGCTGTACCTAACGCACCTCTCCAACAACAACAACAACGACTACCTCCACGCCGCGAAGCAGACCTCCGCCGAGCAAGCCGTGTTCCTCTTGCGTTTGGCCAAACTGTTGGTGCTGCTGTTGATACTTCTGTGGCTCCTGCTGCTGATGCGGAGGAGGATGATTATGTGGGAGATTATGAGGATGAGGTTGATCAAAATCAACACTACGTGCAGCCACCTGTACCACCACCAGCAGGTCGACCTCAGGTATATATTCGTAATGGTAGGCCTGCACCACCACCTCAGGTACGCGATGATGTCCATATTCCTAAACTGAAATTGAATATTCCACCATTTGAGGGTAGATATGTTCCTGATATATATCTTACTTGGGAGTTAGAAACTGAACAACGATTTACATGTTTACAATATCCTGAGGAGAGACGAGTTGCTGCTGCTGTTTGTGCTTTCACTAGTTTTGCATGTGTATGGTGGTCTGAACATTGCAGATTATATCCTATTCCAACTACTTGGGCTGCTTTGAAAACTGCTATGCGTACGCGTTGGGTTCCACCATATTATCAACGTGAATTGCTTCAAAAATTGCAGCGTTTAAGACAAGGAAAAAATTCTGTAGAAGAATATTATCAGGAATTACAAACTGGCATGATTAGATGTGGTATTGTTGAGGAGAATGAAGCTATGCTTGCACGTTTTCTGGGTGGATTAAATAGAGAGATTCAGACCATTCTAGACTATAAGGAGTATACTAATATCACTCGTTTATTCCATCTTGCTTGTAAAGCTGAACGTGAAGTGCAGGATCGACAAGCATTGGGGCGAACTAACTTTTCTGCAGGCCGACCTTCATCATGGACACCACGTGCATCTTCTACTTCAACTGCACCAGCACCTCCATCAGGTGCCACCTCCAGCCGTGATACAAGAAAACAGGCACAACCACCATTATCTGCCAAGAGCGCACCTGCGGGGCCTACACAGCGTTCTTCTTCTTCCATAGCATCAACAGGGCACACAAGTGATATTATTTATCGTCATTGTAAGGGAGGAGGTCATTATGCGAGAGAATGCAAATCTCCGCGTGTGATGATTGCTACCGCGGATGGTGGATATGAGTCCGCTAGTGACTATGATGAGGAGACTTTGGCTCTTATTACACGTGAAGAACATGGTGGAGATGATTCTGATAATGAGACGCAATACATGGCTCCTGAAGACGCTGACAGGTATGAATGTTTAGTTGCTCAACGTGTTTTGAGTGTGCAGATCACACAAGCTGAGCAAAATCAGAGGCACAATTTGTTCCATACCAAGGGAGTTGTGAAGGAACGTTCTGTGCGCGTCATCATAGACGGAGGGAGCTGCAACAACTTGGCTAGCATGGAGATGGTCGAGAAGCTTTCTCTCACCACAAGACCACATCCACATCCTTACTACATCCAATGGTTCAACAACAACGGCAAGGTTAAGGTAACACGTACTGTTCGTGTGCATTTTAGTATATCTACATATGCTGATTATGTTGATTGTGATGTGGTACCTATGCAAGCATGTTCCTTATTACTTGGTAGACCATGGCAATTTGATAAAAATTCTGTACACCATGGTAGAAACAATCACTATACTCTTGTTCATAAGGATAAAAATATTACTTTGCTTCCTATGACTCCTGATTCCATTTTGAAAGATGATATTAATAGAGCTAATAAAGCAAAACAGGAGACGAATAAGAGTGAAAATCAGATTGTGGCAAAAGAATTTGAGCAACAAATGAAGTCTAATAGTAAACCATCTAGTGTTGCTTCTGAAATTAAATTGAAAAGTGCATGTTTATTTGCCACCAAATCTGATATTGATGAGCTAGATTTCAGCAAATCTGTTTGCTATGCTTTTGTGTGCAAAGAGGCATTATTTTCATTTGAGGACGTGCCTTCCTCTTTGCCTCCTGCTGTCACTAACATTTTGCAGGAGTTCGCTGACGTCTTTCCACAAGACGTGCCACCGGGATTACCGCCTATTCGAGGGATTGAGCATCAGATTGACTTAATTCCCGGTGCTTCACTGCCAAACCGTGCACCATACCGTACCAATCTAGAGGAGACGAAGGAGATTATGCGCCAAGTACAAGAGCTTCTCGACAAAGGTTATATACGCGAATCCCTTAGTCCTTGTGCTGTTCCTATTATTCTAGTGCCGAAAAAGGATGGTACATCACGTATGTGTGTTGATTGTAGAGGCATTAATAATATTACTATTCGTTATCGTCATCCTATTCCTAGGCTAGATGATATGCTTGATGAATTGAGTGGCTCTACAATATTCTCCAAAGTTGATTTGCGTAGTGGCTACCATCAAATTCGTATGAAATTGGGAGATGAATGGAAAACAGCATTTAAAACTAAGTTTGGATTATATGAGTGGTTAGTCATTCCTTTTGGGTTAACTAATGCACCTAGTACTTTCATGAGATTAATGAACGAAGTTTTACGTGCTTTCATTGGACGATTTGTGGTAGTTTACTTTGATGACGTACTGATTTATAGCAGATCTTTGGAAGAACATTTGGAACATTTACGTGCTGTTTTTATTGCTCTACGTGATGCACGTTTGTTTGGTAACCTTGGGAAGTGCACCTTTTGCACCGACCGAGTATCTTTTCTTGGCTATGTTGTTACTCCACAGGGAATTGAAGTTGACAAAGCCAAGATTGAAGCTATTGAGAGTTGGCCGCAGCCCAAAACGGTCACACAAGTGAGGAGTTTTCTTGGCCTCGCTGGATTCTATAGGCGTTTTGTGAGAGATTTCAGCACCATTGCTGCACCTCTCAACGAGCTTACAAAGAAGGATGTGCCTTTTGTTTGGGGTACCGCACAGGAAGAAGCCTTCACGGTATTGAAAGATAAGTTGACACATGCTCCTTTACTCCAACTTCCTGATTTTAATAAGACTTTTGAGCTTGAATGTGATGCTAGTGGAGTTGGATTAGGAGGTGTGTTATTACAAGATGGCAAACCTGTTGCATACTTTTCTGAAAAATTGAGTGGGCCTAGTCTGAATTATTCTACTTATGATAAAGAATTATATGCTCTTGTTCGGACTTTAGAAACATGGCAACATTATTTATGGCCCAAAGAATTTGTTATACATTCTGATCATGAATCTTTGAAACATATTAAAAGTCAAGCTAAACTGAATCGTAGACATGCTAAATGGGTTGAATTCATTGAGACTTTCCCTTATGTCATTAAACACAAGAAGGGAAAAGAAAATGTTATTGCTGATGCATTGTCTCGTCGCTATACTATGCTTTCACAACTTGACTTCAAAATATTTGGTTTGGAGACCATCAAAGATCAATATGTGCATGATGCTGATTTTAAAGATGTAATGCAGAATTGTAAAGAAGTAAGAATGTGGAACAAGTTTGTCGTTAACGATGGATTTGTGTTTCGTGCTAACAAGCTATGCATTCCAGCTAGCTCCGTTCGTCTTTTGTTGTTGCAGGAGGCGCATGGAGGAGGATTAATGGGACACTTTGGCGTGAAGAAGACGGAGGACGTACTTGCTACACATTTCTTTTGGCCAAAGATGAGACGGGATGTTGAGCGTTTTATTGCTCGATGCACTACATGTCAAAAAGCTAAGTCACGACTCAATCCTCATGGTTTATATATGCCTTTGCCTGTACCTAGTGTTCCTTGGGAGGATATATCTATGGACTTTGTTTTAGGTTTACCTCGAACAAAGAAGGGGAGGGATAGCATATTTGTTGTCGTGGATAGATTCTCGAAAATGGCACACTTTATACCATGTCATAAAAGCGATGATGCTGTTAATGTTGCTGATTTGTTCTTTCGTGAAATTATTCGTTTGCATGGTGTGCCAAATACTATTGTTTCAGATCGTGATACTAAATTTCTTAGCCACTTTTGGAGATGTTTATGGGCTAAGTTGGGGACTAAACTGCTTTTTAGTACTACTTGTCACCCCCAAACTGATGGACAAACTGAAGTAGTCAATAGAACATTGTCTACTATGCTTAGGGCTGTTTTGAAGAATAATAAGAAAATGTGGGAAGAATGCTTGCCTCATATTTAATTTGCTTATAATCGTTCGTTGCATTCTACTACTAAGATGTGCCCTTTTGAAATTGTGTATGGTTTCCTACCTCGTGCACCTATTGATTTGTTGCCTCTTCCATCTTCGGAGAAGGTTAATTTTGATGCTAAACAACGTGCTGAATTGATTTTAAAAATGCATGAGTTAACTAAGGAAAACATTGAGCGCATGAATGCTAAATATAAACTTGCTGGAGATAAGGGTAGAAAACATGTTGTGTTTGCACCTGGAGATCTTGTTTGGTTACATTTGCGTAAGGATAGATTTCCTGATTTGCGCAAATCAAAGTTAATGCCACGTGCTGATGGTCCCTTTAAGGTGTTAGAGAAAATAAATGATAATGCATATAAACTTGAGCTGCCTGCAGATTTTGGGGTTAGTCCCACTTTTAACATTGCAGATTTGAAGCCTTATTTGGGTGAGGAAGATGAACTTCCGTCGAGGACGACTTCATTTCAAGAAGGGGAGGATGATGAGGACATCAATACAATTGTTACACCCACAGCCCCTGCTGCTATACATACTGGACCAATTACTAGAGCTCGTGCACGCCAACTAAATTACCAGGGCCTAGCTTGGAGAAGGATGAACATTGGAGCAAGAACAAGCATGGAGATGATGGCATGCGCAAGGGGAACAAGAACGGAGTTACCAGTGATGATTTCAGGACTTTGAAGCCACCATAATGGGTGCATGAAGCCTTGGACGAAATATACAAGATGCCACTTCATAAATTTCGTCCCGAGGCTAATTTAGGTGCTGCGTCACCTTATTATTGGGCCAGGCCCATGTAATTTCGAAATACATAAGTATAGGCTATTTTTAGAGTCCGTATGTGTGGGGAAACAAGAGATAGGGTTGATTTCGGACCCCTCCACCAAGGGCCACGAAATTCCCCCCTCTTCCTCCATATATACAGCCCTTAGGGCATCGTTTAGACTTTGGGTTTTGTTTAGATTAAAAGTTCGCCATAGCTGCAACTTCGCGTACTTCGTTTGTGTTCAACGACCAGACAAAGGCGTCACAGAACCCCACCTTGATCAATAAAGCTTTCATCTTATATTCGCAATATCCAGATTGCAATCTCAGTTTCTTGCTTGTTCTTCGTTTGCTCGCAGGAAACAGACCCTCGTGGTCAGGTTGATCGTGCTCCGGCGTGGTCAATAACCTCTCGGAGTTGGTTTAGCGATTGCTAAGGCGCGACGTCCTCGCACGTTCGTAGTCGGATCGTCAAAGTCGACTGCCACCAAAGCGATATCCATCATCTCATCGAAAGACGGGACACCTTTGCCTCTATCATATGCTCTTGTTCGGACTTTAGAAACATGGCAACATTATTTATGGCCCAAAGAATTTGTTATACATTCTGATCATGAATCTTTGAAACATATTAAAAGTCAAGCTAAACTGAATCGTAGACATGCTAAATGGGTTGAATTCATTGAGACTTTTCCTTATGTCATTAAACACAAGAAGGGAAAAGAAAATGTTATTGCTGATGCATTGTCTCGCCGCTATACTATGCTTTCACAACTTGACTTCAAAATATTTGGTTTGGAGACCATCAAAGATCAATATGTGCATGATGCTGATTTTAAAGATGTAATGCAGAATTGTAAAGAAGGAAGAATGTGGAACAAGTTCGTCGTTAACGATGGATTTGTGTTTCGTGCTAACAAGCTATGCATTGCAGCTAGCTCCGTTCGTCTTTTGTTGTTGCAGGAGGCGCATGGAGGAGGATTAATGGGACACTTTGGCGTGAAGAAGACGGAGGACGTACTTGCTACACATTTCTTTTGGCCAAAGATGAGACGGGATGTTGAGCGTTTTATTGCTCGATGCACTACATGTCAAAAAGCTAAGTCACGACTCAATCCTCATGGTTTATATATGCCTTTGCCTGTACCTAGTGTTCATTGGGAGGATATATCTATGGACTTTGTTTTAGGTTTACCTCGAACAAAGAAGGGGAGGGATAGCATATTTGTTGTCGTGGATAGATTCTCGAAAATGGCACACTTTATACCATGTCATAAAAGCGATGATGCTGTTAATGTTGCTGATTTGTTCTTTCGTGAAATTATTCGCTTGCATGGTGTGCCAAATACTATTGTTTCAGATCGTGATACTAAATTTCTTAGCCACTTTTGGAGATGTTTATGGGCTAAGTTGGGGACTAAACTGCTTTTTAGTACTACTTGTCACCCCCAAACTGATGGACAAACTGAAGTAGTCAATAGAACGTTGTCTACTATGCTTAGGGCTGTTTTGAACAATAATAAGAAAATGTGGGAGGAATGCTTGCCTCATATTGAATTTGCTTATAATCGTTCATTGCATTCTACTAGTAAGATGTGCCCTTTTGAAGTTGTGTATGGTTTCCTACCTCGTGCACCTATTGATTTGTTGCCTCTTCCATCTTCGGAGAAGGTTAATTTTGATGCTAAACAACGTGCTGAATTGATTTTAAAAATGCATGAGTTAACTAAGGAAAACATTGAGCGCATGAATGCTAAATATAAACTTGCTGGAGATAAGGGTAGAAAACATGTTGTGTTTGCACCTGGAGATCTTCTTTGGTTACATTTGCGTAAGGATAGATTTCCTGATTTGCGCAAATCAAAGTTAATGCCACGGGCTGATGGTCCCTTTAAGGTGTTAGAGAAAATAAATGATAATGCATATAAACTTGAGCTGCCTGCAGATTTTGGGGTTAGTCCCACTTTTAACATTGCAGATTTGAAGCCTTATTTGGGTGAGGAAGATGAACATCCGTCGAGGACGACTTCATTTCAAGAAGGGGAGGATGATGAGGACATCAATACAATTGTTACACCCACAGCCCCTGCTGCTATACATACTGGACCAATTACTAGAGCTCGTGCACGCCAACTAAATTACCAGGTACTTTCGTTTCTTGGTAATGATTCTAATGTTCATGAGAATATGATGCTGCCTAAATTGGATACATTTGTTTTGCTTACAAATGAAGGGCCTAGCTTGGAGAAGGATGAACATTGGAGCAAGAACAAGCATGGAGATGATGGCATGCGCAAGGGAAACAAGAACGGAGTTACAAGTGATGATTTCAGGACTTTGAAGCCACCATAATGGGTGCATGAAGCCTTGGACGAAATATACAAGACGCCACTTCATAAATTTCGTCCCGAGGCTATTTTAGGTGCTGCGTCACCTTATTATTGGGCTAGGCCCATGTAATTTCGAAATACATAAGTATAGGCTATTTTTAGAGTCCGTATGTGTGGGGAAACAAGACATAGGGTTGATTTCGGACCCCTCCACCAAGGGCCACGAAATTCTCCCCCTCTTCCTCCATATATACAGCCCTTAGGGCATCGTTTAGACTTTGGGTTTTGTTTAGATTAAAAGTTCGCCATAGCTGCAACTTCGCGTACTTCGTTTGTGTTCAACGACCAGACAAAGGCGTCACAGAACCCCACCTTGATCAATAAAGCTTTCATCTTATATTCGCAATATCCAGATTGCAATCTTAGTTTCTTGCTTGTTCTTCGTTTGCTCGCAGGAAACAGACCCTCGTGGTCAGGTTGATCGTGCTCCGGCGTGGTCAATAACCTCTCGGAGTTGGTTTAGCGATTGCTAAGGCGCGACATCCTCGCACGTTCGTAGTCGGATCGTCAAAGTCGACTTCCACCAAAGCGAAATCCACCATCTCATCGAAAGACAGGACACCTTTGCCTCTATCATTGATGCTATGGCTATTGCTTACAAGCTCTTTGTTCACTCTTTTTTTTTCTTTGCTTAAAAGCTCTTTTTTTTGTATGGCCAATTTTGCACAATGCACAAACCAAGATAGCAATTGTGTATATGCGGGAACAAGCTTGAGACACAATGGATGATATGATACCAAGATGATATGGTATGTATGCAATGGATGGTGTAGATCACTAATGTGCACAAGTAACATTGCCGGCAATACTCAAATGGCTAGTCTCGATAGGCAAGTAACGCAAAATGGGCTAGGGGTTAACAATGCAATGGCAAGGGGAATATACAATGGTGTCGTCGAGGTTACCGTCCTTTGCGATGATGAGTGGCAGTGTTCTTGATGTAGATACCAAGAAGATGGAGACTCGTCCCTAAGTAGCCGAAACACCTTAGGAAACGGAGAAACCGCAAACTCAAAATCTCAAATGACAAATGTCAAATGGTGGTACCGGAAAGCGGTGGTGGTTTTGCACTAGGCAATGCGGAAGTGGGATCATGGGCTATACACGTGTTGGAGTTGAAGTTGCTGTCCCTAAGTAGCCGAAACACCTTAGGAGACACAAGCCACAACTCAAAGAAGCTCAAACAACTATTGGGTTAAGTTGGGGGTGGCGGAAGTGTATGGTGGGCAAGCCTATGCGGAAGTTATGGTGGTGGTTGAGGAAGAAGCAACCGTCCCTAAGTAGCCTAAACACCTTAGGAGACTCAAGTCACTACTCAAACAACCTCAAATGCTATGGGGATCAAAATGGGTTAGGTTGGAAGTCGGTGGTGGCTATGCGGATGATATGGTGGAAGGCCTAGGCAAAGATGCCAAAGTTCCAAAAAATTTATGGAGTCAAATGGTGGTGAAACCTACGTGAGGACCTTGGGCACGTCGATAGCTTCAAAACGAGCCAAAGAACACTCAAATCGGAGTTCGGAGCAAAAAGTTATGATGAAAAAGGTGAAAGAGGCTGAAGCTGAAATTTCGGTGCAATGTCTCTGGTTAGGCCGGAAGTTCTGGGCCTAGGGCCGGAAGTTCCGGGCTCCGGAAGTTCCGGGGGTGGCTGGAAGTTCCGGGGGTCGCGGAAAAAGTGCCGGGGACTTTGGGTAAACTTTCTGTTTACCCCGGAAGTTCCGGGTATGGACGGAAGTTCCGGGGGAGGCCGGAAGTTCCGGGGGTCGTGGAATTTCGTCCGGGACGAACCCTAAATTCCAGATCTGAGAATGGGGACGGAAAAACTCAATTTTCGGGGTTAAAATTGGGGAGATTTCGTGGATGGAAATGGGGGAAAAGATGGGGAATGCTAGATCCACTCATAACACAGCGAATGCATGGATCAAAATCAACAAAACATCATCAAAACCAACAAATCACAAAAAAAATTAGGGGCTATTTTTGGTGGGGATTTTCGGATTTAGGATGAAATCAACAAAATCAAGCTAGAAAAAGAGGGGTAGGGGCTCCAAAAACGTGATCAACATGGCTCATGATACCATATGATGTAGGGTGGAACCCTATGTGGTTGATCTTTCACGAATTGGAGGTGGAATCCCCAAGAACAAGATGAACAAAGGAGGGAAAACAAGAGGAACACTCAAGAACAAGTCAAATCACACATCCACTAGACAATCAAACACATAAGATCCACAAGGTACATGAACAACAAAGGGAAATAAGATACATGGTAGAGTTCATCCCAAATCCTAAGAAAGGAGATGAGGGCTTGATGATCCTATGATTGGGATCCTTCCCCAAGAAGGAGGTCTTGATGTTTGGTCACTCCAAGAGGAGGTCTTGATCTCCTAGTGGAGTGGATCCATGGAGCAAAGCTCACAAATGTGTATCAACTACTTTGCTTACCCTAGAATGGAGGAGGGGGATGAGTATATATAGTAGTAGCCACGAAGGGGTAAGTGAGGGGCGAAAGGGTACATGGCCACGGGCCGAGTCGCTGCGTGCAGGCAGGGCCGGAAGTTCCGGGGACGGCCGGAAGGTCCAGGCGCCGGAGGTTCCGGGCAAAGGTCCGGCCAAGGTCCGGGCTATCCAGAGAGTTGGCACACTCTCGGACGGCTTCGATGCGTCGGGGCCGGAAGTTCCGGGACGGCCGGAGGTTCCGGGGGCCGGAAGTTCCGGGCAACGGCCGGAAGTTCCGGGTTTTCCAGAAGCTTGTCCAGGCTTCTTCTTCCTTCTCTTCCACGCTTCCCTCACGGATGGTGTAGGTGATCCTTGGCGCTTGCACTCCTCCTCGTTGTCCGTGAAGCTCCGGCAATACCTATGCATGCACATGAGTGGAGGGTCAAGTAGTATGCCATCCTCAAAGGGGTCAAGTGAGCACGTGTAAAGGAGAAGATTCACCTTTGTGTATGTGAAGTAGAGGTCGCACGTGTCACTTGCCAAACGGACTCTTGACATGGTGATGACCGTAGGATGCTCCGCATCAGGGGAGGATGATGAGGACATGACTACCTTGGATACGACCAAAAATATTGCATACATGCATATTTGTCAGGTGATTTCTAGTGCAAACTATTCAATAATCTATTTATGTTGTCCAGAACAAAAATACTTCACACGCTTTTGTGTTTTGTCTAATTGCAGGTGTATGGGATATGTGTACAATTCACATATGAAGATAAGGGAGAAAGAGATGTTTAAGTGCAGTTCAAAAAGTTCTTTCACGTCACTTTTGGGCCAAGAGAAGATAGAGTCCAAGTCTCTCACGTTCTGGATTCAGATTCGGACTGCACAGACATACCTGACTCAAAACGCCAACAACTTTTTCATACGGACTCCGAATTGGGTGATTCTTTTTTTTGTTGGATTCTAGATTTTGTGCTCTTTCCAGCCCAATGGGATTCACCTTCAAATTCGTCCGGAGCGTTGAGATATCAACGAAACAATCAGACGCTGCAGCAGAAGCCGAGTCAAACAACAAGTCCAAAGGTGTTGCATCACCTCCACTTGGGCCCATTGGCCTTGTATGACCTAGGGTTAGTTTTAGGCTGCCTTGGGACGTCCTCCCACCTCCTAGGCCGCCACCCCTTGCTTCTATATAAGTAGATCCATCTAGAAGCTTTTCCCTTGGGATTTGTTTAGTTAAAAGTTAGCCATTGCAACTTCGTGTACTTCGTTTGTGTCCAACGACCAGACCAAGACCGCTTACGGATTCCCATCTTTATCAATACTTCATATATACTCGCAATATTCAGATTGCTTTTATCATATTCTTGCTTGTTCTTCGATTGCTTGCAGGAATAGACCTTCGTGGTCAGGTTAATTGTGCTCCGGCGTGGTCAATAACCTCTCGAAGTTGGTTTAGCGATTGCTAAGGCGCAACGTTGTGCATGTTTGTAGTCGGATCGTCAAAGTCATCTTCACCAAATCGATAGTTATCATCTCATCGAAAGACCGGGACACACCGCATCTATAACACGGACTCCGAATGACAAAATTATTACCCTTTTAGTAAACATCTGTCCATTCTATGGCAGTCCTTGAAAGTACTTCATTTTCACGTGCGCTTTTTGCCTAACCGCCCCAAAATTTCTTGTCCTCTATAGTGGAGATATCGTTTCCACATATATATTGATCGATGCCAGGAATGCCCTTTTGTTCTTGGCTTTCACGCGCATGAGTTACAGCATGCCATCCGGCGAAAACAAGGATAATAAGGCATATAGCCGCTGGATTTTCTTCACTTTACGGCCAAATGAGATTGCCCGGATCATAGAGCATCTGCAGAAAGGTACGTTTGTCCCTACGAGGGGGGCTAATTTCTATAAGCAACATAATCTCTCGAATTTCCTTCAAAAGGAAGTGCCAATGGGTTTAGAAACTTGTCTGAAAAACAGCAACGAATGATGTTGTTTGACTTTCAGGGCCAAAAGGTCCTGCTTAAGGCCGTATTTGAGGTACTCCGGGCCTCCTGGCGCAAGCGGGGAGTATTTTCTGGATTTGGACGCTCGCCGCGAGCAGTTTGAATACTTATGGGTCCGACACGGACTCCTAATGACAAAATTATGACCGTCTTAGTGAGTATGTGTCCATTCTATGTCAGTCCTTGAAAGTACTTAATTTTCTCGTGCGCTTTTTGCCTGACTGCCCCAAAATTTATTGTCCTCTATAGTGGAGATATCGTTTCCACATATATATAGATCGATGCCAGGAGTGCCGTTTTGTACTTGGCTTTCACGTGCGTGAGTTACAGCATGCCATCCGGCGAAAAGAAGGAGAATAAGGCATATAGCCGCTGGATTTTCTTCAATTTACGGCCAAATGAGATTGCCCAGATCATAGAGCATCTACAGAAAGGTACGTTTGTCCCTACGAGGGGGGCTAATGTCTATAAGCAACATAATCTCTCAAATTTCCTTCAAAAGGAAGAGATAATGGGTTCAGAAACTTTTTTGAAAAACAGCGACGAATGATGTTCTTTGACTTTCAGGGCCAAAAAGTCCTGCTTAAGGCTGAATTTGAGGGTACTCCGAGCCTCCTAGTGCAAGCGGCGAGTATTTTTTGGATTCGCGCGCTCGCCGCGAGCAGTTTGAGTACTTATGGGTCCGACACGGACTCTGAGTGACAAAATTATAACCGTTTTAGTAAACATCTGTCCATTCTATGGCCGTCCTTGAAAGTACTTCATTTTCTCGTGCGCTTTTTGCCTGACTGCCCCAAAATTTCTTGTCCTCTATAGTGGAGATATCGTTTCCACATATATATTGACCGATGCCAGGAATGCCCTTTTGTTCTTGGCTTTCACGCGCCTGAGTTACAGCATGCCATCCGGCAAAAACAAGGAGAATAAGGCATATAGCCGCTGAATTTTCTTCAATTTACGGCCAAATTAGATTGCCAGGATCATAGAGGATCTACAGAAAGGTACGTTTGTCCCTGCTAGGGGGGCTAATGTCTATAAGCAACATAATCTCTCGAATTGCCTTCAAAAGGAAGTTCTAATGGGTTCAGAAACTTGTCTGAAAAACAGCGACGAATGATGTTCTTTGACTTTTAGGGCCGAAAATCCCTGCTTAAGTCTGAATTTGAGGGTACTCCGGGCCTCCTGGCGCAAGCGGGGAGTATTTTTTTGGATTCACGCGCTCGCCGCGAGCAGTTTGAGTACTTATGGGTCCGACACACACTCCTAATGACAAAATTATGACTGTCTTAGTGAGCATCTGTCCATTCTATGGCAGTCCTTGAAAGTACTTCATTTTCTCGTGCGCTTTTTGCCTGACTGTCCCAAAATTTCTTGTCCTCTGTAGTGGAGATATCGTTTCCACATATATATTGATCGACGCCAGGAATGCGCTTTAGTTCCTGGCTTTCACGTGCATGAGTTACAGCATGCCATCCGGTGAAAACAAGGAGAATAAGGCATATAGCCGCTGGATTTTCTTCAATTTACGGCCAAATGAGATTGCCCGGATCATAGAGCATCTGCAGAAAGGTACATTTGTCCCTACCAGGGTAGCTAATGTCTGTAAGGAACATAATCTCTCAAATTTTCTTCAGAAGGAAGTGCCAATGGGTTCAGAAACTTGTCTGAAAAACAACGACGAATGATGTTCTTTGACTTTCTGATAGAGGCAAAGGTGTCCCGTCTTTCGATGAGATGATCGATATCGCTTTGGTGGAAGTCGACTTTGACGATCCGACTACGAACGTGCGAGGACGTCGTGCCTTAGCAATCGCTAAACCAACTCCGAGAGGTTATTGACCACACCGGAGCACGATCAACCTGACCACGAGGGTCTGTTTCCAGCGAGCAAACGAAGAACAAGCAAGAAACTGAGATTGCAATCTGGATATTGCGAATATAAGATGAAAGCTTTATTGATCAAGGTGGGGTTCTGTGACGCCTTTGTCTGGTCGTTGAACACAAACGAAGTACGCGAAGTAGTAGCTATGGCGAACTTTTAATCTAAACAAAACCCAAAGTCTAAATGGTGCCCTAAATGTTGTATATATGGAGGAAGAGAGGGGGAATTTCGTGACCCTTGGTGGAGGGGTCCGAAATCAACCCTATCTCTTGTTTACCCACACATACGGACTCTAAAAATAGCCTATACTTATGTATTTCGAAATTACATGGGCCTGGCCCAATAATAAGGTGACGCAGCACCTAGAATAGCCTCTAGATGAAATTTATGAAGTGGCATCTTGTATATTTCGTCCAAGGCTTCAAGCAGCCATTATGGTGGCTTCAAATTCCTGAAATCATCACTTGTAACTCCGTTCTTGTTCCCCTTGCGCATGCCATCATCTCCATGCTTGCTCTTGCTCCAATGTTCATCCTTCTCCAAGCTAGGCCCTTCATTTGTAAGCAAAACAAATGTATCCAATTTAGGCAGCATCATATTCTCATGAACACTAGAATCATTACCAAGAAACGAAAGTACTTGGTAATTTAGTTGGCGTGCGAGAGCTCTCGTAATTGTTCCAGTATGTATAGCAGCAGGGGCTGTGGGTGTAACAATGGTATTGATGTCCTCATCACTTTCAAGGCCAAAAAGTTCAGGTTCAGGCCGTATTTGAGGGTACTCCGGGCCTCCTGGCGCAAGCAGGGAGTATTTACTGGATTCAGACGCTCGCCGCGAGCAGTTTGAGAACTTGTGGGTCCGACACGGACTCCGATTGACAAAATTATTACCCTTTTAGTGAACATCTGTCCATTCTATGGCAGTCCTTGAAAGTACTTCATTTTCACGTGCGCTTTTTGCATAACCGCCCAAAATTTCTTGTCCTCTATAGTGGAGATATCGTTTCCACATATATATTGATCAATGCCATGAATGCCCTTTTGTTCTTGGCTTTCACACACATGAGTTACAGCATGCCATCCGGCAAAAACAAGGAGAATAAGGCATATAGCCACTGGATTTTCTTCAATTTACGGCCAAATGAGATTGCCCGGATCATAGAGCATCTGCAGAAAGGTACGTTTGTCCCTACCAGGGGGCTAATGTCTATAAGCAACATTATCTCTCGAATTTCCTTCAAAAGGAAGTACCAATGGGTTCAGAAACTTGTCTGAAAAACAGTGACGAATGACGTTCTTTGATTTCCAGGGCCAAAAATTCCTACTTAAGGCTTAATTTGAGGGTACTTCGGGCCTCCTGGCGCAAGCAGGGAGTATTTTTTTGGATTCGCCCGCTCGCCGCGAGCTGTTTGAGTACTTATGGGTCCGACACGGACTCCTAATGACAAAATTATGACCGTCTTAGTGAGCATTTGTCCATTCTATGGCAGTCCTTGAAAGTACTTCATTTTCTCGTGCACTTTTTGCCTGACTTCCCAAAATTTCTTGTCCTCTATAGTGGAGATATCGTTTCCACATGTATATTGACCGATGCCAGGAATGCCCTTTAGTTCTTGGCTTTCACGTGCATGAGTTACAGCATGCCATCCGGCAAAAACAAGGAGAATAAGGCATATAGCCGTCGGATTTTCTTCAATTTACGGCCAAATGAGATTGCCCGAATCATACAGCATCTGCAAAAAGGTACGTTTGTCCCTACCAGGGGGGCTAATGTCTATAAGGAACAGAATCTCTCAAATTTCCTTCAAAAGGAAGTGCCAATGGGTTCAGAAACTTGTCTGAAAAACAGCGACGAATGATATTCTTTGACTTTCAGGGCCAAAAATTCCTGCTTAATGCAGTATTTGAGGGTACTCCAGGCCTCCTGGCGCAAGCGGGGAGTATTTTCTGGATTCAGACGCTCGCCGCGAGCAGTTTGAGAACTTGTGGGTCTGACACGGATTCCGAATGACAAAATTATTACCCTTTTAGTGAACATCTGTCCATTCTATGGCAGTCCTTGAAAGTACTTCATTTTCACGTGCGCTTTTTGCATAACCGCCCCAAAATTTCTTGTCCTCTATAGTGGAGATATCGTTTCCACATATATATTGATCGATGCCATGAATGCCCTTTTTTTTCTTGGCTTTCACGCGCATGAGTTACAGCATGCCATCCGGCGAAAAGAAGGAGAATAAGGCATATAGCCACTGGATTTTCTTCAATTTACGGCCAAATGAGATTGCCCGGATCATAGAGCATCTGCAGAAAGGTACGTTTGTCCCTACCAGGGGGCTAATGTCTATAAGGAACATAATTTCTCAAATTTCCTTCAAAAGGAAGTGCCAATGGGTTTAGAAACTTGTCTGAAAAACAGTGACGAATGATGTTCTTTGACTTTCAGGGCCAAAAAGTCCTGCTTAAGGCAGTATTTGAGGGTACTCCGGGCCTCCTGGCGCAAGCGGGGAGTATTTTCTGGATTCAGACGCTCGCCGACAGAAGTTTGAGAACTTGTGGGTCCGACACAGACTCCGAATGACAAAATTATTACCCTTTTGGTGAACATCTATCCATTCTATGGCAGTCCTTGAACGTACTTCATTTTCACGTGTGCTTTTTGCCTAACCGCCCCAAAATTTCTTGTCCTCTATAGTGGAGGTATCGTTTCCACATATATATTGATCGATGCCAGGAATGCCCTTTTGTTCTTGGCTTTCACGCGCATGAGTTACAGCATGCCATCCGGCGAAAACAAGGAGAATAAGGCATATAGTCGCTGGATTTTCTTTAATTTACGGCCAAATGAGATTGCCCGGATCATAGAGCATCTGCAGAAAGGTACGTTTCTCCCTACGAGGGGGGCTAATGTCTATAAGCAACATAATCTCTCGAATGTCATTCAAAAGGAAGTGCCAATGGGTTCAGAAACTTGTCTGAAAAACAGCAACGAATGATGTTCTTTGACTTTCAGGGCCCAAAAGTCCTGCTTAAGGCCGTATTTGAGGGTACTCCGGGCCTCCTGGCGCAAGCGGGGAGTATTTTCTGGATTTGGATGCTCGCCACGAGAAGTTTGAGTACTTATGGGTCCGACACGGACTCCTAATGACAAAATTATGACCGTCTTAGTGAGCATCTGTCCATTCTATGGCAGTCCTTGAAAGTACTTCATTTTCTCGTGCACTTTTTGCCTGACTGCCCAAAATTTCTTGTCCTATATAGTGGAGATATCGTTTCCACATATATATTGACCGATGCCAGGAATGCCCTTTAGTTCCTGGCTTTCACGTGTGATGAGGACATGACTACCTTGGATACGACCAAAAATATTGCATACATGCATATTTGTCACGTGATTTCTAGTGCAAACTATTCAATAATCTATTTATGTTATCCAGAACAAAAATACTTCACACACTTTTGTGTTTTGTCTAATTGCAGGTGTATGGGACATTTGTACAATTCACATATGAAGATAAGGGAGAAAGAGATGTTTACTTGCTGTTCAAAAAGTTCTCTCACGTTACTTTCGGGCCAAGAGAAGATAGAGTCCAAGTCTCTCACGTTCTGGATTCAGATTCGGACTTCACAGACATACCTGACTGAAAACGCCAACAATTTTTTCATACGGACTCCGAATTGGGTGATTCTTTTTTTGTTGGAATCTAGATTTTGTGCTCTTTCGAGCCCAATTGGATTCACCTTCAAATGCATCCGGAGCGTTGAGATATCAACGAAACAATCAGACGCTGCAGCAGAATCCGAGTCAAACAACAAGTCCAAAGGTGTTGCATCACCTCCACTTGGGCCCATGAGCCTTGTACGACCTAGGATTGGTTCTAGGATGCCTTGGGACGTTCTACCACCTCCTTGGCCGCCACCCATTCGTCTTATATAAGGAGATCCATCTAGTAGATTTTTCCTTGGGTTTTGTTTAGATTAAAGTTCGCCATAGCTGCAACTTCGCGTACTTCATTTGTGTTCAACGACCAGACAAAGGCGTCACAGAACCCCACCTTGCTCAATAAAGGTTTCATCTTATATTCGCAATATCCAGATTGCAATCTCAGTTTCTTACTTGTTCTTTGTTTGCTCGCAGGAAACAGGCCCTCGTGGTCAGGTTGATCGTGATCCGGCGTGGTCAATAACCTCTCGGAGTTGGTTTAGCGATTGCTAAGGCGTGACGTCCTCGCACGTTCGTAGTCGGATCGTCAAAGTCGACTTACACCAAAGCAAAATCCATCATCTCATCGAAAGACGGGACACGTTTGCCTCTATCAAGTGGTATCAGTTTTCAGGTTGCTCGGTGAGAATTTCCAGTTTTCCCGAGATTAGATTTATTTTCTTACCTATTGTCCAAGAAAAAGCCAAAAAAAAGTTAGATCTATTCATCGTTTGTACAAGCCAGTCTGAGCCTTTGCAATTTTCTTTTCATTGTATGCATTATTGAATTATCGGTTGCATTGCCGTGTCGAGTTGCTGGTCTTAGTGTCTAGTTCGTTTAGAGTTTCGAGTTCTGCTCACATTAGTCACGCCGCCGCTGCATCGTTATCCCTTCCGTTGTCCACCACCCATCCATCAATTTCCACCACGTGCTACCCATCCTTCATTGTCATAATCATAGTTGAGATCGTTCACATCTTCACTTGATCCAATCTGCATCTTATCTAGTTTATTTTTGAAAGAGTGAGAGCAAAAAAAAGACGGAGAAAAAAAAGAGAAAAAAGTAAAATAAAAAGTCAGAGAAAAAAGAGAGAAAGAAATAGAAAAAAAAATGTGAGGAAAAAAACGAGAGAAGAGAAAAAAACAAAATTCGGATCTATCTAGAGTCAATCTCGTAGTTGAATTCGGACTAGAATCTGTTTTGTGCACTGTTCAGTAAAACAGGCATAACTTCCTCATACAAAGTCCGTTTTGACTCCACAAGTACTCAAATTAAAGCTAGCGACTTGATGCATCTGAATAGTTGCAGAAGCTAGTTCAATATTTGGCGTCTCAAAATCAGCTTTAAATAGGTCTTTTTGCCCTCCGAAGTTCGCGCATACAATTTGTTCCAGTTTTTCACGCCGGTTTTAGAATTCTTTGACTCCTCATATCAATTCGGAATTGAGTGATTCTTTTTGCATTGGAAAGCTTGAGTTAGTAGCAAACTTTTCAAGAGGAAAATTGGAGAGAGAGTTGTTATATATCCTGCTTGGCAGTTGTTATTCATCATTATCTTTACTGCCGTTGTGATCTTCACTTATATCTTGTTGTCCAGAACTACTTATCCTTCATTGATGCTAGTTGTGCTATGCCGTGACCTCATTAGTGTTCTAGGCTCGCGTCTCTAGTCTGGTCTAGCCTAGGACCAGCACAGTACCGTCGTTGAGCGTTTATTCAACATTGCATCTTTGAATTGATTATTGCTAATCTTTTGTTACCATATATAGCCAACCCAGCTCCATATATTTCTACACCGTGTATACATACGTTTCCCTGGCAATCACTTTACACAATCTTCGGAGTTATTTGACACCGCTGGTTGCCTATCACCACCTGTCGCATGGTAAGAACTTGTAAGATATTGATATTTGCTTTACTGTGAGCATGTTACAACCACATCCTAGTAGTTCATAGGAACATTATTCTCGAATTTTGTTTCTTGTTTCTACTAATCATGACAGGTTCCAGAGAAAGAAGTTCTTGGACGACGAACACATCTTCACCATCACGAGAGTTGGGACAACACACACAAGCACATGGTCAGGTTATCTCTTTACCATCATTTGAGGGTAGATTTAATCCTACTATTTATCTAGCTTGGCAGCTTGAAGTACAACAAGTTTTTAGTTACCATGACTTTTCTGAACTTGAGCGAGTACGAGCTGCCACTAGAGCATTTACTGGTTTTGCTTCTGTTTGGTGGAGTGTGCATTGTAAGAAAAATATTGATAACCAACCCACAACTTGGAAAGATTTGAAACATGTAATGAGACAACAATTTTCCCTCGTTACCATCGTCGTGAATTGCTTCGTAAATTTGAACAATTTAAACAAGGCAATAACACTGTTCATGCTTACTACCAAGAGTTCAAATCTTATATGCATCATTGTGACATAGAAGAATCTGAGGATGATACAATGAATAGATTTTTTGGTGGTTTGAACCATGATATTCAGGCAAGATTTAGGTATCTTCCTTGTTGCATTACTGGTATGTATGTTCGTGCTTGTACCTTTGAGAGACAGTTACAGGAGGATGCATTGGGTGACTACAACAACTACTATTCCAATTCATGCTCACTACCATCGGTTGATTCCTCCACCGTTGCACCTACTAGACCAGCCACACCTCAGATTGTGAGTGCGACATCATCTCAAGTGTATGGTACATTGTCATTGTCCATACCGACATCAGCTACGTCTTTGCGACAAGGTAATAGTAAATGTATTGATGATATAACTTCACATGAGAATGATGCATCCCTAATTAAATTAAATACATCATGTGTTGAGTTACCTGTTGATTTGAGCACGCCATCTATTTTAGAGAATCATGTTACTATCATGATTGCATCATGTGATCAAATAACTGAAATACCAACAATTTTGAGTGCACCCATTGAATTAACTATTGATTCAAAACAACCAATGTTTAATCATTTTGATATGACCTCTAATCTTGGTGATGATTCTGTGTCCAATGACTTACTACATGTTTGCTTATTTAAGCATGTTGTAGCATGTAAATTTGATGTAAGTAAGGTTTATTCACCAATGTTGGGATGGTTTAATGATGAATATTGTCAATCTTTTGATAGAAATAAGAGCTTAACTTATATGTGCAAACTGAGTTGCAATATTTTCATGCCTTCTACTTATGATAATATTTTGGCTTTATATTTTATGATCTATGAAAGTTACTCATGTATACATGTGTCATATGTGCAAAAATCAAGGGGAGTAAAAATGGATGACATATACATATACAACATGTATACCTTGTCTCTTTTGTTAGCCACATTTCAGATTAAGCAACGTCGAGGACGGCTTTGTTTTCAAAAGGGGGAGGATGATGAGGACATGACTACCTTGGATACGACCAAAAATATTGCATACATGCATATTTGTCAGGTGATTTCTAGTGCAAACTATTCAATAATCTATTTATGTTATCCAGAACAAAAATACGTCACACACTTTTGTGTTTTGTCTAATTGCGCAGGTGTATGGGACATTTGTTCAATTCACATATGAAGATAAGGGAGAAAGAGATGTTTACTTGCTGTTCAAAAAGTTCTCTCACGTCACTTTTGGGCCAAGAGAGGATAGATTCCAAGTCTCTCATGTTCTGGATTCAGATTCGGACTGCACAAACATACCTGACTCAAAACGCCAACAACTTTTTCATACGGACTCCAAATTGGGTGATTCTTTTTTTGTTGGAATATAGATTTTGTGATCTTCACAGCCCAATTGGATTCACCTTCAAATGCATCCCTAGCGTTGAGATATCAACGAAACAATTAGACGCTGCAGCAGAATCCGAGTCAAACAACAAGTCCAAAGGTATTGCATCACCTCCACTTGGGCCCATGAGCCTTGTACGACCTAGGATTGGTTTTAGGATGCTATGGGACGTTCTCCCACCTCCTTGGCCGCCACCCCTTCGTCCTATATAAGGAGATCCATCTAGTATCTTTTTCCTTGGGTTTTGTTTAGATTAAAGTTCGCCATAGCTGCAACTTCACGTACTTCGTTTGTGTTCAACGACGAGACAAAGGCGTCACAGAACCCCACCTTGAACAATAAAGATTTCATCTTATATTCGCAATATCCAAATTGCAATCTCAGTTTCTTGCTTGTTCTTCGTTTGCTCGCAGGAAACAGATCCTCGTGGTCAGGTTGATCGTGCTCCGACGTGGTCAATAACCTCTCTGAGTTGGTTTCGTGATTGCTAAGGCGCGACGTCCTCGCACGTTCGTAGTCGGATCGTAAAAGTTGACTTCCACCAAAGCGAAATCCTCTTTCATCTTATATTCGCAATATCCAGATTGCAATCTCAGTTTTTTGCTTGTTCTTCGTTTGCTCGCAGGAAACAGACCCTCGTGGTCAGGTTGATCGTGCTCCGGCGTGGTCAATAACCTCTCGGAGTTGGTTTAGCGATTGCTAAGGCGCGACGTCCTCGCACGTTCGTAGTCGGATCGTCAAAGTCGACTTCCACCAAAGCGAAATCCATCATCTCATCGAAAGACGGTCACTTTTGCCTCTATCAATGTGCATGAGTTACAACATGCCATTCAGCGAAAACGAGGAGAATAAGGCATATAGCCGCTGGATTTTCTTCAATTTACGGCCAAATGAGATTGCCCGGATCATAGAGCATCTGCAGAAAGGTACGTTTGTCCCTACCAGGGGGCCTAATGTCTATAAGGAACATAATCTCTCAAATTTCCTTCAAAAGGAAGTGCCAATGGATTCAGAAACTTGTCTGAAAAACAGCGACGAATGACGTTCTTTGACTTTCAGGGCCAAAAAGTCATGCTTAAGGCCGTATCTGAGGGTACTCCGGGACTCCTGGCGCAAGCGGGGAGTATTTTTTGGATTCAGATGCTCGCCACGAGTAGTTTGAGAACTTGTGGGTCCGACACGGACTCCGAATGACAAAATTATTACCATTTTAGTGAACATCTGTCCATTCTATGGCAGTCCTTGAAAGAAATTCATTTTCACGTGCGCTTTTTTCATAACCGCCCCAAAATTTCTTGTCCTCTATAGTGGAGATATCGTTTCCACATATATATTGATCGATGCCATGAATGCCCTTTTGTTCTTGGCTTTCACGTGCATGAGTTACAGCATGCCATCCGGCGAACACAAGAAGAATAAGGCATATAGCCACTGGATTTTCTTCAATTTACGGCCAAATGAGATTGCCCGGATCATAGAGCATCTGCAGAAAGGTACGTTTGTCCCTACCAGGGGGCTAATGTCTATAAGGAACATAATTTCTCAAATTTCCTTCAAAAGGAAGTTCCAATGGGTTCAGAAACTTGTCTGAAAAACAGTGACGAATGATGTTCTTTGACTTTCAGGGCCAAAAATTCCTGCTTAAGGCAGTATTTGAGGGTACTCCGGGCCTCCTGGCGCAAGCGGGGAGTATTTTCTGGATTCAGACGCTCGCCGCGAGCAGTTTGAGAACTTGTGGGTCCGACACGGATTCCGAATGACAAAATTATTACCCTTTTAGTGAACATCTGTCCATTCTATGGCAGTCCTTGAAAGTACTTCATTTTCACGTGTGCTTTTTGCCTAACCGCCCCAAAATTTCTTGTCCTCTATAGTGGAGATATCGTTTCCACATATATATTGATCGATGCCAGGAATGCCCTTTTGTTCTTGGCTTTCACGCGCATGAGTTACAGCATGCCATCCGGCGAAAACAAGGAGAATAAGGCATATAGCCGCTGGATTTTCTTCAATTTACAGCCAAATGAGATTGCCCGGATCATAGAGCATCTGCAGAAAGGTACATTTGTCCCTACGAGGGGGGCTAATGTCTATAAGCAACATAATCTCTCGAATGTTCTTCAAAAGGAAGTGCCAATGGGTTCAGAAACTTTTCTGAAAAACTACGACGAATGATGTTCTTTGACTTTCAGGGCCAAAAAGTCCAGCTTAAGGCCGTATTTGAGGGTACTCTGGGCCTCCTGGCGCAAGCGGGGAGTATTTTCTGATTTGGACGCTCGCCGCGAGCAGTTTGAGTTCTTATGGGTCCGACACGGACTCCTAATGACAAAATTATGACCGTCTTAGTGAGCATCTGTCCATTCTATGGCAGTCCTTGAAAGTACTTCATTTTGTCGTGCACTTTTTGCCTGACTGCCCAAAATTTCTTGTCCTCTATAGTGGAGATATCGTTTCCACATATATATTGACCGATGCCAGGAATGCCCTTTAGTTATTGGCTTTCACGTGCATGAGTTACAGCATGCCATCCGGCGAAAACAAGAAGAATAAGGCATATAGCCGCCGGATTTTCTTCAATTTACGGCCAAATGAGATTGCCCGGAACATAGAGCATCTGCAGAAAGGTACGTTTGTCCCTACCAGGGGGGCTAATGTCTATAATGAACATAATCTCTCAAATTTCCTTCAAAAGGAAGTGCCAATGGGTTCAGAAACTTGTCTGAAAAACAGTGACGAATGATGTTCTTTGACTTTCAGGGCCAAAAAGTCATGCTTAAGGCCGTATCTGAGGGTACTCCGGGACTCCTGGCGCAAGCAGGGAGTATTTTTTGGATTCAGGGGTCTCCGCGAGTAGTTTGAGAACTTGTGGGTCCGACACGGACTCCGAATGACAAATTATTACCGTTTTAGTGAACATATGTCCATTCTACGGCAGTCCTTGAAAGTACTTCATTTTCACGTGTGCTTTTTGCATAACCGCGCCAAAATTTCTTTTCCTCTATAGTGGAGATATCGCTTCCACATATATATTGATCGATGCCATGAATGCCCTTTTGTTCTTGGTTTTCACGCGCATGAGTTACAACATGCCATCCGGCAAAAACAAGGAGAATAAGGCATTTAGCCACTGGAATTTCTTCAATTTACGGCCAAATGAAATTGCACGGATCATAGAGCATCTGCAGAAAGGTACGTTTGTCCCTACCAGCGGGCTAATGTCTATAAGGAACATAATTTCTCAAATTTCCTTCAAAAGGAAGTGCCAATGGGTTCAGAAACTTGTCTGAAAAACAGTGACGAATGATATTCTTTGACTTTCGGGGCCAAAAAGCCCTACTTAAGGCAGTACTTGAGGGTACTCCGGGCCTCCTGGCGCAAGCGGGGAGTATTTTCTGGATTCAGACGCTCGCCGCGAGCAGTTTGAGAACTTGTGGGTCCGACACGGACTCCGAATGACAAAATTATTACCCTTTTAGTGAACATCTGTCCATTCTATGGCAGTCCATGAAAGTACTTCATTTTCACATGTGCTTTTTGCCTAACCGTCCCAAAATTTCTTGTCCTCTATAGTGGAGATATCGTTTCCACATATATATTGATCGATGCCAGGAATGCCCTTTTGTTCTTGGCTTTCACGCGCATGAGTTACAGCATGCCATCCGGTGAAAATAAGGAGAATAAGGCATATAGCCGCCGGATTTTCTTCAATTTACGGCCAAATGAGATTTCCCGGATCATAGAGCATCTGCAGAAAGGTACGTTTGTCCCTACCAGGGGGGTTAATGTCTATAAGGAACATAATCTCTCAAATTTCCTTCAAAAGGAAGTGCCAATGGGTTCAGAAACTTGTCTGAAAAACAGTGACGAATGATGTTCTTTGACTTTCAGGGCCAAAAAGTCATGCTTAAGGCCGTATCTGAGGGTACTCCGGGACTCCTGGCGCAAGCGGGGAGTATTTTTTGGATTCAGATGCTTGCCGCGAGTAGTTTGAGAACTTGTGGGTCCGACACGGGCTCTGAATGACAAATTATTACCCTTTTAGTGAACATATGTCCATTCTATGGCAGTCCTTGAAAGTACTTCATTTTCACGTGCGCTTTTTGCATAACCGCCCCAAAATTTCTTGTCCTCTATAGTGGAGATATCGCTTCCACATATATATTGATCGATGCCATGAATGCCCTTTTGTTCTTGGCTTTCACGCGCATGAGTTATAGCATGACATCCAGCGAAAACAAGGAGAATAAGGCATTTAGCCACTGGATTTTCTTCAATTTACGGCCAAAAGAGATTGCCCGGATCATAGAGCATCTGCAGAAAGGTACGTTTGTGCCTACCAGGGGGCTAATGTCTATAAGGAACATAATTTCTCAAATTTCCTTCAAAAGGAAGTGCCAATGGGTTCAGAAACTTGTCTGAAAAACAGTAACGAATGATGTTCTTTGACTTTCAGGGCCAAAAAGTCCTGCTTAACTCAGTATTTGAGGGTACTTCGGGCCTCCTGGCGCAAGCGGGGAGTATTTTCTGGATTCAGACGCTCGCCGCGAGTAGTTTGAGAACTTGTGGGTCCGACACAGACTCCGAATGACAAAATTATTACCCTTTTAGTGAACATCTGTCCATTCTATGGCAGTCCTTGAAAGTACTTCATTTTCACGTGTGCTTTTTGCCTAACCGCCCCAAAATTCCTTGTCCTCTATAGTGGAGATATCGTTTCCACATATATATTGATCGATGCCAGGAATGCCCTTTTGTTCATGGCTTTCACGCGCATGAGTTACAACATGCCATCCGGCGAAAACAAGGAGAATAAGGCATATAGCCGCCGGATTTTCTTCAATTTACGGCCAAATGAGATTGCCCGGATCATAGATCATCTGCAGAAGGGTACGTTTGTCCCTACCAGGGGGGCTAATGTCTATAAGGAACATAATCTCTCAAATTTCCTTCAAAAGGAAGTGACAATGGGTTCAGAAACTTGTCTGAAAAACAGTGACGAATGATGTTCTTTGACTTTCAGGGCCAAAAAGTCATGCTTAAGGCCGTATCTAAGGGTACTCCGGGACTCCTGGCGCAAGCAGGGAGTATTTTTTGGATTCAGATGCTCACCGCGAGTAGTTTGAGAACTTGTGGGTCCGACACGTACTCCAAATGACAAATTATTACCGTTTTAGTGAACATATGTCCATTCTATGGCAGTCCTTGAAAGTACTTCATTTTCACGTGCGCTTTTTGCATAACCGCCCCAAAATTTCTTGTCCTCTATAGTGGAGATATCGCTTCCACATATATATTGATCGATGCCATGAATGCCCTTTTGTTCTTGGTTTTCACGCGCATGAGTTACAGCATGCCATCCAGCGAAAACAAGGAGAATAAGGCATTTAGCAACTGGATTTTCTTCAATTTACGGCCAAATGAGATTGCCCGGATCATAGGGCATCTGCAGAAAGGTACGCTTGTCCCTACCAGGGGGCTAATGTCTATAAGGAACATAATTTCTCAAATTTCCTTCAAAAGGAAGTTCCAATGGGTTCAGAAACTTGTGTGAAAAACAGTGACGAATGATGTTCTTTGACTTTCAGGGCCAAAAATTCCTGCTTAAGGCAGTATTTAAGGATACTCCGGGCCTCCTGGCGCAAGCGGGGAGTATTTTCTGGATTCAGACGCTCGCCGCGAGCAGTTTGAGAACTTGTGGGTCCGACACGGATTCCGAATGACAAAATTATTACCCTTTTAGTGAACATCTATCCATTCTATGGCAGTCCTTGAAAGTACTTCATTTTCACGTGTGCTTTTTGCCTAACCGCCCCAAAATTTCTTGTCCTCTATAGTGGAGATATCGTTTCCACATATATATTGATCGATGCCAGGAATGCCCTTTTGTTCTTGGCTTTCACGCGCATGAGTTACAGCATGCCATCCGGCGAAAACAAGGAGAATAAGGCATATAGCCGCTGGATTTTCTTCAATTTACGGCCAAATGAGATTGCCCGGATCATAGAGCATCTGCAGAAAGGTACATTTGTCCCTACGAGGGGGGCTAATGTCTATAAGCAACATAATCTCTTGAATATTCTTCAAAAGGAAGTGCCAATGGGTTCAGAAACTTTTCTGAAAAACTACGACGAATGATGTTCTTTGACTTTCAGGGCCAAAAAGTCCAGCTTAAGGCCGTATTTGAGGGTACTCTTGGCCTCCTGGCGCAAGCGGGGAGTATTTTCTGATTTGGGCGCTCGCCGCGAGCAGTTTGAGTTCTTATGGGTCCGACACGGACTCCTAATGACAAAATTATGACCGTCTTAGTGAGCATCTGTCCATTCTATGGTAGTCCTTGAAAGTACTTCATTTTGTCGTGCACTTTTTGCCTGACTGCCCAAAATTTCTTGTCCTCTATAGTGGAGATATCGTTTCCACATATATATTGACCGATGCTAGGAATGCCCTTTAGTTATTGGCTTTCACGTGCATGAGTTACAGCATGCCATCCGGCGAAAACAAGGAGAATAAGGCATATAGCCGCCGGATTTTCTTCAATTTACGGCCAAATGAGATTGCCCGGATCATAGAGCATCTGCAGAAAGGTACGTTTGTCCCTACCAGGGGGGCTAATGTCTATAAGGAACATAATCTCTCAAATTTCCTTCAAAAGGAAGTGCCAATGGGTTCAGAAACTTGTCTGAAAAACAGTGACGAATGATGTTCTTTGACTTTCAGGGCCAAAAAGTCATGCTTAAAGCCGTATCTGAGGGTACTCCGGGACTCCTGGCGCAAGCAGGGAGTATTTTTTGGATTCAGGTGCTCGCCGCGAGTAGTTTGAGAACTTGTGGGTCCGACACGGACTCCGAATGACAAATTATTACCGTTTTAGTGAACATATGTCCATTCTACGGCAGTCCTTGAAAGTACTTCATTTTCACGTGTGCTTTTTGCATAACCGCGCCAAAATTTCTTGTCCTCTATAGTGGAGATATCGCTTCCACATATATATTGATCGATGCCATGAATGCCCTTTTGTTCTTGGTTTTCACGCGCATGAGTTACAACATGCCATCCGGCGAAAACAAGGAGAATAAGGCATTTAGCCACTGGATTTTCTTCAATTTACGGCCAAATGAAATTGCCCGGATCATAGAGCATCTGCAGAAAGGTACGTTTGTCCCTACCAGGGGGCTAATGTCTATAAGGAACATAATTTCTCAAATTTCCATCAAAAGGAAGTGCCAATGGGTTCAGAAATTTGTCTGAAAAACAATGACGAATGATATTCTTTGACTTTCAGGGCCAAAAAGTCCTACTTAAGGCAGTACTTGAGGTTACTCCGGGCCTCCTGGCGCAAGCGGGGAGTATTTTCTGGATTCAGACGCTTGCCGCGAGCAGTTTGAGAACTTGTAGGTCCGACACGGACTCCGAATGACAAAATTATTACCCTTTTAGTGAACATCTGTCCATTCTATGGCAGTCCTTGAAAGTACTTCATTTTCACATGTGCTTTTTGCCTAACCGCCCCAAAATTTCTTGTCCTCTATAGTGGAGATATCGTTTCCACATATATATTGATCGATGCCAGGAATGCCCTTTTGTTCTTGGCTTTCACGCGCATGAGTTACAGCATGCCATCCGGCGAAAATAAGGAGAATAAGGCATATAGCCGCCGGATTTTCTTCAATTTACGGCCAAATGAGATTGCCCGGATCATATAGCATCTGCAGAAAGGTACGTTTGTCCCTACCAGGGGGGCTAATGTCTATAAGGAACATAATCTCTCAAATTTCCTTCAAAAGGAAGTGCCAATGGGTTCAGAAACTTGTCTGAAAAACAGTGACGAATGATGTTCTTTGACTTTCAGGGCCAAAAAGTCATGCTTAAGGCCGTATCTGAGGGTACTCCGGGACTCCTGGCGCAAGCGGGGAGTATTTTTTGGATTCAGATGCTCGCCGCGAGTAGTTTGAGAACTTGTGGGTCCGACACGGGCTCTGAATGACAAATTATTACCCTTTTAGTGAACATATGTCCATTCTATGGCAGTCCTTGAAAGTACTTCATTTTCACGTGCGCTTTTTGCATAACCGCCCCAAAATTTCTTGTCCTCTATAGTGGAGATATCGCTTCCACATATATATTGATCGATGCCATGAATGCCCTTTTGTTCTTGGCTTTCACGCGCATGAGTTATAGCATGCCATCCAGTGAAAACAAGGAGAATAAGGCATTTAGCCACTGGATTTTCTTCAATTTACGGCCAAATGAGATTGCCCGGATCATAGAGCATCTGCAGAAAGGTACGTTTGTCCCTACCAGGGGGCTAATGTCTATAAGGAACATAATTTCTCAAATTTCCTTCAAAAGGAAGTGCCAATGGGTTCAGAAACTTGTCTGAAAAACAGTAACGAATGATGTTCTTTGACTTTCAGGGCCAAAAAGTCCTGCTTAACTCAGTATTTGAGGGTACTCCGGGCCTCCTGGCGCAAGCGGGGAGTATTTTCTGGATTCAGACGCTCGCCGCGAGCAGTTTGAGAACTTGTGGGTCCGACACGGACTCCGAATGACAAAATTATTACCCTTTTAGTGAACATCTGTCCATTCTATGGCAGTCCTTGAAAGTACTTCATTTTCACGTGTGCTTTTTGCCTAACCGCCCCAAAATTCCTTGTCCTCTATAGTGGAGATATCGTTTCCACATATATATTGATCGATGCCAGGAATGCCCTTTTGTTCATGGCTTTCACGCGCATGAGTTACAGCATGCCATCCGGCGAAAACAAGGAGAATAAGGCATATAGCCGCCGGATTTTCTTCAATTTACGGCCAAATGAGATTGCCCGGATCATAGAGCATCTGCAGAAAGGTACGTTTGTCCCTACCAGGGGGGCTAATGTCTATAAGGAACATAATCTCTCAAATTTCCTTCAAAAGGAAGTGCCAATGGGTTCAGAAACTTGTCTGAAAAACAGTGACGAATGATGTTCTTTGACTTTCAGGGCCAAAAAGTCATGCTTAAGGCCGTATCTAAGGGTACTCCGGGACTCCTGGCGCAAGAAGGGAGTATTTTTTGGATTCAGATGCTCACCGCGAGTAGTTTGAGAACTTGTGGGTCTGACACGGACTTCAAATGAAAAACTATTACCGTTTTAGTGAACATATGTCCATTCTATGGCAGTCCTTGAAAGTTCTTCATTTTCACGTGCGCTTTTTGCATAACCGCCCCAAAATTTCTTGTCCTCTATAGTGGAGATATCGCTTCCACATATATATTGATCGATGCCATGAATGCCCTTTTGTTCTTGGTTTTCACGCACATGAGTTACAGCATGCCATCCGGCGAAAACAAGGAGAATAACGCATTTAGCCACTGGATTTTCTTCAATTTACGGCCAAATGAGATTGCCCAGATCATAGAGCATCTGCAGAAAGGTACGTTTGTCCCTACCAGGGGGCTAATGTCTATAAGGAACATAATTTCTCAAATTTCCTTCAAAAGGAAGTGCCAATGGGTTCAGAAACTTGTCTGAAAAACAATGACGAATGATATTCTTTGACTTTCAGGGCCAAAAAGTCCTACTTAAGGCAGTACTTGAGGGTACTCCGGGCCTCCTGGCGCAAGCGGGGAGTATTTTCTAGATTCAGACGCTCGCAGCGAGCAGTTTGAGAACTTGTGGGTCCGACACGGACTCCGAATGACAAAATCATTACCCTTTTAGTGAACATCTGTCCATTCTATGGCAGTCCTTGAATGTACTTCATTTTCACATGTGCTTTTTGCCTAACCGCCCCAAAATTTCTTGTCCTCTATAGTGGAGATATCGTTTCCACATATATATTGATCGATGCTAGGAATGCCCTTTTGTTCTTGGCTTTCACGCGCATGAGTTACAGCATGCCATCCGGCGAAAACAAGGAGAATAAGGCATATAGCCGCCGGCTTTTCTTCAATTTACGGCCAAATGAGATTGCCCGGATCATAGAGCATCTGCAGAAAGGTACGTTTGTCCCTACCAGGGGGGCTAATGTCTATAAGGAACATAATCTCGAAAATTTCCTTCAAAAGGAAGTGCCAATGGGTTCAGAAACTTGTCTGAAAAACAGTGACGAATGATGTTCTTTGACTTTCAGGGCCAAAAAGTCATGCTTAAGGCCGTATCTGAGGGTACTCCGGGACTCCTGGTGCAAGCAGGGAGTATTTTTTGGATTCAGGTGCTCGCCGCGAGTAGTTTGAGAACTTGTGGGTCCGACACGGACTCCGAATGACAAATTATTACCGTTTTAGTGAACATATGTCCATTCTATGGCAGTCCTTGAAAGTACTTCATTTTCACGTGAGCTTTTTGCATAACCGATCCAAAATTTCTTGTCCTCTATAGTGGAGATATCGCTTCCACATATATATTGATCGATGCCATGAATGCCCTTTTGTTCTTGGTTTTCACGCGCATGAGTTACAGCATGCCATCCGGCGAAAACAAGGAGAATAAGGCATTTAGCCACTGGATTTTCTTCAATTTACAGCCAAATGAGATTGCCCGGATCATAGAGCATCTGCAGAAAGGTACGTTTGTCCCTACCAGGGGGCTAATGTCTATAAGGAACATAATTTCTCAAATTTCCTTCAAAAGGAAGTGCCAATGGGTTCAGAAACTTGTCTGAAAAATAGTAACGAATGATGTTCTTTGACTTTCAGGGCCAAAAAGTCCTACTTAAGGCAGTACTTGAGGGTACTCCGGGCCTCCTGGCGCAAGCGGGGAGTATTTTCTGGATTCAGACGCTCGCCGCGAGCAGTTTGAGAACTTGTGGGTCCGACACGGACTCCGAATGACAAAATCATTACCCTTTTAGTGAACATCTGTCCATTCTATGGCAGTCCTTGAATGTACTTCATTTTCACATGTGCTTTTTGCCTAACCGCCCCAAAATTTCTTGTCCTCTATAGTGGAGATATCGTTTCCACATATATATTGATCGATGCCAGGAATGCCCTTTTGTTCTTGGCTTTCACGCGCATGAGTTACAGCATGCCATCCGGCGAAAACAAGGAGAATAAGGCATATAGCCGCCGGCTTTTCTTCAATTTACGGCCAAATGAGATTGCCCGGATCATAGAGCATCTACAGAAAGGTACGTTTGTCCCTACCAGGGGGGCTAATGTCTATAAGGAACATAATCTCTCAAATTTCCTTCCAAAGGAAGTGCCAATGGGTTCAGAAACTTGTCTGAAAAACAGTGACGAATGATGTTCTTTGACTTTCAGGGCCAAAAAGTCATGCTTAAGGCCGTATCTGAGGGTACTCCGTGACTCCTGGCGCAAGCAGGGAGTATTTTTTGGATTCAGGTGCTCGCCGCGAGTAGTTTGAGAACTTGTGGGTCCGACACGGACTCCGAATGACAAATTATTACCGTTTTAGTGAACATATGTCCATTCTATGGCAGTCCTTGAAAGTACTTCATTTTCACGTGTGCTTTTTGCATAACCGCCCCAAAATTTCTTGTCCTCTATAGTGGAGATATCGCTTCCACATATATATTGATCGATGCCATGAATGCCCTTTTGTTCTTGGTTTTCACGCGCATGAGTTACAGCATGCCATCCGGCGAAAACAAGGAGAATAAGGCATTTAGCCACTGGATTTTCTTCAATTTACGGCCAAATGAGATTGCCCGGATCATAGAGCATCTGCAGAAAGGTACGTTTGTCCCTACCAGGGGGCTAATGTCTATAAGGAACATAATTTCTCAAATTTCCTTCAAAAGGAAATGCCAATGGGTTCAGAAACTTGTCTGAAAAACAGTAACGAATGATGTTCTTTGACTTTCAGGGCCAAAAAGTCCTGCTTAACTCAGTATTTGAGGGTACTCCAGGCCTCCTGGCGCAAGCGGGGAGTATTTTCTGGATTCAGACGCTCGCCGCGAGCAGTTTGAGAACTTGTGGGTCCGACACGGACTCCGAATGACAAAATTATTACCCTTTTAGTGAACATCTGTCCATTCTATGGCAGTCCTTGAAAGTACTTCATTTTCACGTGTGCTTTTTGCCTAACCGCCCCAAAATTCCTTGTCCTCTATAGTGGAGATATCGTTTCCACATATATATTGATCGATGCCAGGAATGCCCTTTTGTTCATGGCTTTCACGCGCATGAGTTACAGCATGCCATCCGGCGAAAACAAGGAGAATAAGGCATATAGCCGCCGGATTTTCTTCAATTTACGGCCAAATGAGATTGCCCGGATCATAGAGCATCTGCAGAAAGGTACGTTTGTCCCTACCAGGGGGGCTAATGTCTATAAGGAACATAATCTCTCAAATTTCCTTCAAAAGGAAGTGCCAATGGGTTCAGAAACTTGTCTGAAAAATAGTGACGAATGATGTTCTTTGACTTTCAGGGCCAAAAAGTCATGCTTAAGGCCGTATCTAAGGGTACTCCGGGACTCCTGGCGCAAGCAGGGAGTATTTTTTGGATTCAGATGCTCACCGCGAGTAGTTTGAGAACTTGTGGGTCCGACACGGACTCCAAATGACAAACTATTACCGTTTTAGTGAACATATGTCCATTCTATGGCAGTCCTTGAAAGTACTTCATTTTCACGTGCGCTTTTTGCATAACCGCCCCAAAATTTCTTGTCCTCTATAGTGGAGATATCGCTTCCACATATATATTGATCGATGCCATGAATGCCCTTTTGTTCTTGGTTTTCACGCACATGAGTTACAGCATGCCATCCGGCGAAAACAAGGAGAATAAGGCATTTAGCCACTGGATTTTCTTCAATTTACGGCCAAATGAGATTGCCCAGATCATAGAGCATCTGCAGAAAGGTACGTTTGTCCCTACCAGGGGGCTAATGTCTATAAGGAACATAATTTCTCAAATTTCCTTCAAAAGGAAGTGCCAATGGGTTCAGAAACTTGTCTGAAAAACAATGAGGAATGATATTCTTTGACTTTCAGGGCCAAAAAGTCCTGCTTAACTCAGTATTTGAGGGTACTCCGGGCCTCCTGGCGCAAGCGGGGAGTATTTTCTGGATTCAGACGCTCGCCGCGAGCAGTTTGAGAACTTGTGGGTCCGACACGGACTCCGAATGACAAAATCATTACCCTTTTAGTGAACATCTGTCCATTCTATGGCAGTCCTTGAAAGTACTTCATTTTCACATGTGCTTTTTGCCTAACCGCCCCAAAATTTCTTGTCCTCTATAGTGGAGATATCGTTTCCACATATATATTGATCGATGCCAGGAATGCCCTTTTGTTCTTGGCTTTCATGCGCATGAGTTACAGCATGCCATCCGGCGAAAACAAGGAGAATAAGGCATATAGCCGCCGGCTTTTCTTCAATTTACGGCCAAATGAGATTCCCCGGATCATGGAGCATCTGCAGAAAGGTACGTTTGTCCCTACCAGGGGGGCTAATGTCTATAAGGAACATAATCTCTCAAATTTCCTTCAAAAGGAAGTGCCAATGGGTTCAGAAACTTGTCTGAAAAACAGTGACGAATGATGTTCTTTGACTTTCAGGGCCAAAAAGTCATGCTTAAGGCCGTATCTGAGGGTACTCCGGGACTCCTGGCGCAAGCAGGGAGTATTTTTTGGATTTAGGTGCTCGCCGCGAGTAGTTTAAGAACTTGTGGGTCAGACACGGACTCCGAATGACAAATTATTACCGTTTTAGTGAACATATGTCCATTCTATGGCAGTCCTTGAAAGTACTTCATTTTCACGTGTGCTTTTTGCATAACCGCCCCAAAATTTCTTGTCCTCTATAGTGGAGATATCGCTTCCACATATATATTGATCGATGCCATGAATGCCCTTTTGTTCTTGGTTTTCACGCGCATGAGTTACAACATGCCATCCGGCGAAAACAAGGAGAATAAGGCATTCAGCCACTGGATTTTCTTCAATTTACGGCCAAATGAAATTGCCCGGATCATAGAGCATCTGCAGAAAGGTACGTTTGTCCCTACCAGGGGGCTAATGTCTATAAGGAACATAATTTCTCAAATTTCCTTCAAAAGGAAGTGCCAATGGGTTCAGAAATTTGTCTGAAAAACAATGACGAATGATATTCTTTGACTTTCAGGGCCAAAAAGTCCTACTTAAGGCAGTACTTGAGGGTACTCCGGGCCTCCTGGCGCAAGCGGGGAGTATTTTCTGGATTCAGACGCTCGCCGCGAGCAGTTTGAGAACTTGTGGGTCCGACACGGACTCCGAATGACAAAATTATTACCCTTTTAGTGAACATCTGTCCATTCTATGGCAGTCCTTGAAAGTACTTCATTTTCCCATGTGCTTTTTGCCTAACCGCCCCAAAATTTCTTGTCCTCTATAGTGGAGATATCGTTTCCACATATATATTGATCGATGCCAGGAATGCCCTTTTGTTCTTGGCTTTCACGCGCATGAGTTACAGCATGCCATCCGGCGAAAATAAGGAGAATAAGGCATATAGCCGCCGGATTTTCTTCAATTTACGGCCAAATGAGATTGCCCGGATCATAGAGCATCTGCAGAAAGGTACGTTTGTCCCTACCAGGGGGGCTAATGTCTATAAGGAACATAATCTCTCAAATTTCCTTCAAAAGGAAGTGCCAATGGGTTCAGAAACTTGTCTGAAAAACAGTGACGAATGATGTTCTTTGACTTTCAGGGCCAAAAAGTCATGCTTAAGGCCGTATCTGAGGGTACTCCGGGACTCCTGGCGCAAGCGGGGAGTATTTTTTGGATTCAGATGCTCGCCGCGAGTAGTTTGAGAACTTGTGGGTCTGACACGGGCTCTGAATGACAAATTATTACCCTTTTAGTGAACATATGTCCATTCTATGGCAGTCCTTGAAAGTACTTCATTTTCACGTGCGCTTTTTGCATAACCGCCCCAAAATTTCTTGTCCTCTATAGTGGAGATATCGCTTCCACATATATATTGATCGATGCCATGAATGCCCTTTTGTTCTTGGCTTTCACGCACATGAGTTACAGTATGCCATGCAGCAAAAACAAGGAGAATAAGGCATTTAGCCACTGGATTTTCTTCAATTTACGGCCAAATGAGATTGCCCGGATCATAGAGCATCTGCAGAAAGGTACGTTTGTCCCTACCAGGGGGGCTAATGTCTATAAGGAACATAATCTCTCAAATTTCCTTCAAAAGGAAGTGCCAATGGGTTTAGAAACTTGTCTGAAAAACAGTGACGAATGATGTTCTTTGACTTTCAAGGCCAAAAAGTCATGCTTAAGGTCGTATCTGAGGGTACTCCGGGACTCCTGACGCAAGCAGGGAGTATTTTTTGGATTCAAGTGCTCGCCGCGAGTAGTTTGAGAACTTGTGGGTCCGACACGGACTCCGAATGACAAATTATTACCGTTTTAGTGTACATATGTCCATTCTATGCCAGTCCTTGAAAGTACTTCATTTTCACGTGTGCTTTTTGCATAACCGCCCCAAAATTTCTTGTCCTCTATAGTGGAGATATCGCTTCCACATATATATTGATCGATGCCATGAATGCCCTTTTGTTCTTGGTTTTCACGCGCATGAGTTACAACATGCCATCCGGCGAAAACAAGGAGAATAGGGCATTTAGCCACTGGATTTTCTTCAATTTACGGCCAAATGAAATTGCCCGGATCATAGAGCATCTGCAGAAAGGTACGTTTGTCCCTACCAGGGGGCTAATGTCTATAAGGAACATAATTTCTCAAATTTCCTTCAAAAGGAAGTGCCAATGGGTTCAGAAATTTGTCTGAAAAACAGTGACGAATGATATTCTTTGACTTTTAGGGCCAAAAAGTCCTACTTAAGGCAGTACTTGAGGGTACTCCGGGCCTCCTGGCGCAAGCGGGGAGTATTTTCTGGATTGAGACGCTCGCCGCGAGCAGTTTGAGAACTTGTGGGTCCGACACGGACTCCGAATGACAAAATTATTACCCTTTTAGTGAACATCTGTCCATTCTATGGCAGTCCTTGAAAGTACTTCATTTTCCCATGTGCTTTTTGCCTAACCGCCCCAAAATTTCTTGTCCTCTATAGTGGAGATATCGTTTCCACATATATATTGATCGATGCCAGGAATGCCCTTTTGTTCTTGGCTTTCACGCGCATGAGTTACAGCATGCCATCCGGCGAAAATAAGGAGAATAAGGCATATAGCCGCCGGATTTTCTTCAATTTACGGCCAAATGAGATTGCCCGGATCATAGAGCATCTGCAGAAAGGTACGTTTGTCCCTACCAGGGGGGCTAATGTCTATAAGGAACATAATCTCCCAAATTTCCTTCAAAAGGAAGTGCCAATGGGTTCAGAAACTTGTCTAAAAAACAGTGACGAATGATGTTCTTTGACTTTCAGGGCCAAAAAGTCATGCTTAAGGCCGTATCTGAGGGTACTCCGGGACTCCTGGCGCAAGCGGGGAGTGCCAATGGATTCAGATGCTCGCCGCGAGTAGTTTGAGAACTTGTGGGTCCGACACGGGCTCTGAATGACAAATTATTACCCTTTTAGTGAACATATGTCCATTCTATGGCAGTCCTTGAAAGTACTTCATTTTCACGTGCGCTTTTTGCATAACCGCCCCAAAATTTCTTGTCCTCTATAGTGGAGATATCGCTTCCACATATATATTGATCGATGCCATGAATGCCCTTTTGTTCTTGGCTTTCATGCGCATGAGTTACAGCATGCCATCCAGCGAAAACAAGGAGAATAAGGCATTTAGCCACTGGATTTTCTTCAATTTACGGCCAAATGAGATTGCCCGGATCATAGAGCATCTGCAGAAAGGTACGTTTGTCCCTACTAGGGGGCTAATGTCTATAAGGAACATAATTTCTCAAATTTCCTTCAAAAGGAAGTGCCAATGGGTTCAGAAACTTGTCTGGAAAACAGTAACGAATGATGTTCTTTGACTTTCAGGGCCAAAAAGTCCTGCTTAACTCAGTATTTGAGGGTACTCCGGGCCTCCTGGCGCAAGCGGGGAGTATTTTCTGGATTCAGACGCTCGCCGCGAGCAGTTTGAGAACTTGTGGGTCCGACACGGACTCCGAATGACAAAATTATTACCCTTTTAGTGAACATCTGTCCATTCTATGGCAGTCCTTGAAAGTACTTCATTTTCACATGTGCTTTTTGCCTAACCGCCCCAAAATTCCTTGTCCTCTATAGTGGAGATATTGTTTCCACATATATATTGATCGATGCCAGGAATGCCCTTTTGTTCTTGGCTTTCACGCGCATGAGTTACAGCATGCCATCCGGCGAAAACAAGGAGAATAAGGCATATAGCCGCCGGATTTTCTTCCATTTACGGCCAAATGAGATTGCCCGGATCATAGAGCATCTGCAGAAAGGTACGTTTGTCCCTACCAGGGGGGCTAATGTCTATAAGGAACATAATCTCTCAAATTTCCTTCAAAAGGAAGTGCCAATGGGTTGAGAAACTTGTCTGAAAAACAGTGACGAATGATGTTCTTTGACTTTCAGGGCCAAAAAGTCATGCTTAAGGCCGTATCTAAGGGTACTCCGGGACTCCTGGCGCAAGCAGGGAGTATTTTTTTGATTCAGATGCTCACCGCGAGTAGTTTGAGAACTTGTGGGTCCGACACGGACTCCAAATGACAAATTATTACCGTTTTAGTGAACATATGTCCATTCTATGGCAGTCCTTGAAAGTACTTCATTTTCACGTGCGCTTTTTGCATAACCGCCCCAAAATTTCTTGTCCTCTATAGTGGAGATATCGCTTCCACATATATATTGATCGATGCCATGAATGCCCTTTTGTACTTGGTTTTCACGCGCATGAGTTACAGCATGCCATCTGGCGAAAACAAGGAGAATAAGGCATTTAGCCACTGGATTTTCTTCAATTTACGGCCAAATGAGATTGCCCAGATCATAGAGCATCTGCAGAAAGGTACGTTTGTCCCTACCAGGGGGCTAATGTCTATAAGGAACATAATTTCTCAAATTTCCTTCAAAAGGAAGTGCCAATGGGTTCAGAAACTTGTCTGAAAAACAATGACGAATGATATTCTTTGACTTTCAGGGCCAAAAAGTCCTACTTAAGGCAGTACTTGAGGGTACTCCGGGCCTCCTGGCGCAAGCGGGGAGTATTTTCTGGATTCAGACGCTCGCCGCGAGCAGTTTGAGAACTTGTGGGTCCGACACGGACTCCGAATGACAAAATCATTACCCTTTTAGTGAACATCTGTCCATTCTATGGCAGTCCTTGAAAGTACTTCATTTTCACATGTGCTTTTTGCCTAACCGCTCCAAAATTTCTTGTCCTCTATAGTGGAGATATCATTTCCACATATATATTGATCGATGTCAGGAATGCCCTTTTGTTCATGGCTTTCACGCGCATGAGTTACAGCATGCCATCCGGCGAAAACAAGGAGAATAAGGCATATAGCCGCCGGCTTTTCTTCAATTTACGGCCAAATGAGATTGCCCGGATCATAGAGCATCTGCAGAAAGGTACGTTTGTCCCTACCAGGGGGGCTAATGTCTATAAGGAACATAATCTCTCAAATTTCCTTCAAAAGGAAGTGCCAATGGGTTCAGAAACTTGTCTAAAAAACAGTGACGAATGATGTTCTTTGACTTTCAGGGCCAAAAAGCCATGCTTAAGGCCGTATCTGAGGGTACTCCGGGACTCCTGGCGCAAGCGGGGAGTATTTTTTGGATTCAGATGCTCGCCGCGAGTAGTTTGAGAACTTGTGGGTCCGACACGGACTCCGAATGACAAATTATTACCCTTTTAGTGAACATATGTCCATTCTATGGTAGTCCTTGAAAGTACTTCATTTTCACGTGCGCTTTTTGCAGAACCGCCCCAAAGTTTCTTGTCCTCTATAGTGGAGATATCGCTTCCACATATATATTGATCGATGCCATGAATGCCCTTTTGTTCTTGGCTTTCATGCGCATGAGTTACAGCATGCCATCCAGCGAAAACAAGGAGAATAAGGCATTTAGCCACTGGATTTTCTTCAATTTACGGCCAAATGAGATTGCCCGGATCATAGAGCATCTGCAGAAAGGTACGTTTGTCCCTACCAGGGGGCTAATGTCTATAAGGAACATAATTTCTCAAATTTCCTTCAAAAGGAAGTGCCAATGGGTTCAGAAACTTGTCTGAAAAATAGTGACGAATGATGTTCTTTGACTTTTAGGGCCAAAAAGTCCTGCTTAACTCAGTATTTGAGGGTACTCCGGGCCTCCTGGTGCAAGCGGGGAGTATTTTCTGGATTCAGATGCTCGCCGCGAGCAGTTTGAGAACTTGTGGGTCCGACACGGACTCCGAATGACAAAATTATTACCCTTTTAGTGAACATCTGTCCATTCTATGGCAGTCCTTGAAAGTACTTCATTTTCACATGTGCTTTTTGCCTAACCGCCCCAAAATTCCTTGTCCTCTATAGTGGAGATATCGTTTCCACATATATATTGATCGATGCCAGGAATGCCCTTTTGTTCATGGCTTTCACGCGCATGAGTTACAGCATGCCATCCGGCGAAAACAACGAGAATAAGGCATATAGCCGCTGGATTTTCTTCAATTTACGGCCAAATGAGATTGCTCAGATAATAGAGCATCTGCAGAAAGGTACGTTTGTCCCTACGACGGGGGCTAATGTCTATAAGCAACATAATCTCTCGTATGTCATTCAAAAGGAAGTGCCAATGGGTTCAGAAACTTGTCTGAAAAACAGCGATGAATGATGTTCTTTGACTTTCAGGGCCAAAAAGTCCAGCTTAAGGCCGTATTTGAGGGTACTCTGGGTCTCCCGGCGCAAGCGGGGAGTACTTTCTGGATTTGGACGCTCGCCGCGAGCAGTTTGAGTACTTATGGGTCCAACACGGACTCCTAATGACAAAATAATCACCGTCTTAGTGAGCATCTGTCCATTCTATGGCAGTCCTTGAAAGTACTTCATTTTCTCGTGCACTTTTTGCCTGACTGCACAAAATTTCTTGTCCTCTATAGTGGAGATATCGTTTCCACATATATATCGACCGACGCCAGGAATGCCCTTTAGTTCTTGGCTTTCACGTGCATGAGTTACAGCATGCCATCCGGCGAAAACAAGGAGAATAAGGCATATAGCCGCCGGATTTTCTTCCATTTACGGCCAAATGAGATTGCCAGGATCATAAAGCATCTGCAGAAAGGTACGTTTGTCCCTACCAGGGGGGCTAATGTCTATAAGGAACATAATCTCTCAAATTTCCTTCAAAAGGAAGTGCCAATGGGTTAAGAAACTTGTCTGAAAAACGGTGATGAATGATGTTCTTTGACTTTCAGGGCCAAAAAGTCATGCTTAAAGCCGTATCTGAGGGTACTCCGGGACTCCTAGCGCAAGCGGGGAGTATTTTTTGGATTCAGATGCTCGCCGCGAGCAGTTTGAGAACTTGTGGGTCCGACACGGACTCCGAATGACAAATTATTACCCTTTTAGTGAACATATGTCCATTCTAAGGCAGTCCTTGAAAATACTTCATTTTCGCGTGCGCTTTTTGCATAACCGCCCCAAAATTTCTTTTCCTCTATAGTGGAGATATCGTTTCCACATATATATTGATCGATGCCATGAATGCCCTTTTGTTCTTGGCTTTCACGCGCATGAGTTACAGCATGCCATCCGGCGAAAACAAGGAGAATAAGGCATATAGCCAATGGATTTTCTTCAATTTACGGCCAAATGAGATTGCCCGGATCATAGAGCATCTGCAGAAAGGTACGTTTGTCCCTACCAGGGGGCTAATGTCTATAAGGAACATAATTTCTCAAATTTCCTTCAACAGGAAGTGCCAATGGGTTCAGAAACTTGTCTGAAAAACAGTGATGAATGATGTTCTTTGACTTTCAGGGCCAAAAAGTCCTGCTTAAGGCAGTATTTGAGGGTACTCCGGGCCTCCTGGCGCAAGCGGGGAGTATTTTCTGGATTCAGACGCTCGCCGATAGAAGTTTGAGAACTTGTGGGTCCGACACAGACTCCGAATGACAAAATTATTACCCTTTTAGTGAACATCTATCCATTCTATGGCAGTCCTTGAAAGTACTTCATTTTCACGTGTGCTTTTTGCCTAACCACCCCAAAATTTCTTGTCCTCTATAGTGGAGATATCGTTTCCACATATATATTGATCGATGCCAGGAATGCCCTTTTATTCTTGGCTTTCACGCGCATGAGTTACAGCATGCCATCCGGCGAAAACAAGGAGAATAAGGCAAATAGCCGCTGCATTTTCTTCAATTTACAGCCAAATGAGATTGCCCGGATCATAGAGCATCTGCAGAAAGGTACGTTTGTCCCTACGAGTGGGGCTAATGTCTATAAGCAACATAATCTCTCGAATGTCATTCAAAAGGAAGTGCCAATGGGTTCAGAAACTTGTCTGAAAAACAGCGACGAATGATGTTCTTTGACTTTCAGGGCCAAAAAGTCCTGCTTAAGGCCGTATTTGAGGGTACTCCAGGCCTCCTGGCGCAAGCGGGGAGTATTTTCTGGATTTGGACGCTCGCCGCGAGAAGTTTTGATGTAGGGTGGAACCCTATAGCGTCGATCTTTCACGTTTGGAGTGGATCCTACGGGGAGACACGAAGAACAAGCGGGAGAACACGAGGAAATCACGGGGAGGAACGAGGGAAAACACTCAACCAACAAGGAATCGGTCACACAAGTGCTAGATCGAAGAACACAAAGAGATACACGAGATCCGAAGTCAACAAAGGTAAGGATACAAAGGTAACCGATCTTCTCCATGAGGATGCCTTGAGTCCACAAAGGGATCTTCCCACGAGGGGGTCTTGAATCCGATAGGATCTACTCCGAAGAGGCCGCAGTCTCTCACGAGGAGGAGATCCGATGGATGAGCGAAGCTCTATCCCTAACTTGAGCTAAATCAACGCTAACCATCAAAGTGGGGAGTGGGAGGTCTATTTATAGTGCTAGGCCACGAAGGGGTAAGTGAGGGGCGAAGGGGTACACGGGCTTCGGCCCAAGTCACGCACGCAGGCGGGGTCCGGATGATCCGGATGGTGGCCCGGATGATCCGGATGGTGGCCCGGATGATCCGGGTGTCGGGGGTCCGGATGATCCGGGTGATTGTCCGGATGATCCGGCTTCGTCGAGCAGCTTCGGGTGTCTTCGGGCACGTTAGCCGGATCGTCCGGGTGATCGTCCGGATCATCCGGGCTCGGTCCGAATCGTCCGGCTGGGTGTCCAGATGATCCGGGCAAGTCCTGTCTTGCTCCATTTTTCTTCTTCCTTCTCCTCTTCCATGCTTCTGCGCACGCTCGGCCTTGGTCCTTGGGTTCTCCATGGTCTCCTCGGGTGTACCTGAGTATGCACAAGGTCCGCGCTTGAAGTAGCAACCATGTCTCACGTGAGGAAACTGAAGGTTTAGAGAGGATCGAGTTCACCTTGTGTCCAATGGCATATGCTCGAGGTCTCGTCATATGTCCTCTTGGGGCTCGGGTGTACATGGGGATGAACGTGGGATGCTCCGCATCATCTCCCCCCCCCCCCTTGTGAAAGATCCGACCTCGGATCGTGATCCTCATCACCATGGAAACGGTTGTCGTGAACAGACTTGTAGTTGGGCGAGGTGGAAGTCATGGCGCAATCCAAGTAGTCCAAGGTGTAGCCGGAGTGGTATACATGCAAAAGAAACAAACACAAATAACACTCGGAAATACCATGGTTAGCGCACACAAAGTGTCCATCATGCAAGAATGAGTCCGTGCGGCAAGATTGGCCGTGACAAAGCGCATGAAGCTTATCAAGATGATCTAGAATGAGATGCAAAGCATTCATGGGAGGAAATGCAATCATTGTGCACACAAATGTGTTGTAAATATGATCAATGCAACCACGGTGCAAAATGATGTCATAGTGAGACGGTTTATCAAATGCATGAACATGGCAACGGGTGCTCAATATGTGAATATTATCATGCAATTGATGGTGGGCAATATGATCATGATGTATGAATATGCCATCAAGGAAGATCACACCAAATTTGCTAAGGAAATGCACAAGCTCATATATCATGGATGACATGGTAATACAAGATGCAACAAGGCAATCATAATGTGAGTCAATCCATGCATAGTGTGCAAACTTGTGGTGAGTATGATATGTCCATCGAGCATGACATGTATGAGCACAATCAACAAATATGGAGGTGTTGGTGTACCAAAGCTCGATGTCGAGGCATGGGTGGAAGACCGAAGGTGCATCCAATAAGTGCGAGCGCTCCTCAATGTGAAGGTCCATGTAGCCAATCTCCAATGTCGTTCCTCCGTTCACGAGATGTATCATGTAGACAACAAGAAGGAAACAACAATGAAAGAGTGACCCATCCAATATGCGTAATTGAGGATGGCTCAAAGAGAAGGAGTTCACCTTTAAGAGTGTCACAAGGATGATGTAGTTGCGCATCTTGTATGCCTTCACATAACCAATATGTCGCGTGATGGTACCACCTTGTGAATCCTTCAAAATGAAAGAACATGACAAACACTCGGAAAAACAAATGAGGTTAGCGGAAGTGCAAAACCTATCATTCGTGTGGTAAGATACCCAACAAGTGTATGCATCATGCTCATCATAAGAATGGACAAGGGAGCATTTCATAGTATGAAGGCTTATGATGTAAGAACAACCAAATACAAGAGGCTCAATCAAACAATCATGCATCACAAGTAAAGTGTCCAAGTCTCCAAGATCAATAAGCATAGCAAGTTGGCACTCAATACAAGGTGATATGAGAGATGCAACTAATGGAGACAAGAGGCAATGATTATGACAAATCAAGTGAGAGGCATGAGCATATGTGTCATCAACCCAAGAAAGCAAGTGATAGTGGAACATGGGTGATGCAACCAAGCAAGCAATCTTAGCAATCACGTCAAGCAAGCTAGTAGTGCGAAGATGCAACATACTAGAAGGAATCATGGCAAGCATGTCATGTGTGCAAATAGTGGGCATGAATAATGGACATGACATAGCACAAACATGAAAGCAAGATATGAGCAAAATATCATCAATGCCTTGGCGAGAGACCATATGTGAATAGCAATGGGGCATCATGACTCTCCCAACACAACTATCAACAATAGCATGGGGCACATGATAAACATGGCAAAAGCAACAAGGATCTCCACCAAGCATGCAAATACACATAGAAGTATCATAATGGTGAATCATGGGTAGATGCAAGCAAGGGTCACAATTGCATGGCAAAGGCATAGAAGCAAGAATAACATGCAAAATGAACACAATAGTGTGGGCATAAGGTGACAAGTGGTAAATAGCCCATAGCCGTGTGAGAGCCAAGTAAAAGAGATGCGCGTAGTCCTTGCGCGAAGGGAACGGTGGTAAGGATAGTCCACGGGATCCCAAGTCATCGTTGCTCTCAAGAGCTCGTTTCGTCAACTCATGGGATTGTGAGGTTGACGAGTGTTCATAAGTACCTACACAAAACAAAGACAAAGAGAAAATTGTGTGTGCATGGTATATGTACACATCATCCATCATGATGCACACGTGCATGTGTCGGTTAGTACTAAATAGCCAATGCTCAAATAAATGAGATGCGTGATATAGAAACATGTCATCCATCATGAGAGGTTTGTTGTTATGTATCGGATAATGGAGACTCAAATTGTGTAATGCATCATGAGAAATATCTAGAGCATTGTTATTCATGGAATGCATATGGTGCAAGCAATCATGGGAATCATGCAAAGTATGAAATGCATCAAGATCTCCTAATATGTATGAGGAAACTATGAGGGTCTCCTCATGAGCATGAGTAGCAACATCACATGGAGAATATTGACAACATCCAAAACAATGCATATTCAAAACAATGTGATCATGACATGACATAGTAGATGAATTGCACAAATCATGTAAAGGAAGCATGGCAATATCATCACAAGAGAAGCAAAAGCCAATGACCATCATCTCGTCATCTATGCCATAAGTGCAAATGGGATTGATCTTAATGGGGCATGCATAGTTACTATGTTGAGATTGAAATGAAGCAATATGGGAGATCTCACTCATAGCATATGACAAGTTCAATGGATTGTCAAGCATAATGTGACCAATAGAATTTTCACAAGTTATCCTATGGAGCATAGCATCACAACTAGGCAACTCAACATGCTCATCATCATATTCATCATAAATAGGCAAGTCAAGGCATGAAGAAGTCTCACTAGCATGAAGCATGGTGATAGGTTGGTCAACATCATGGGAGCAATCGATGTCAAAAGAGTCCACTAGTGGGACAAGAGAAGCACCATCACCTATGTTACCTTTGGAGCGTCGCTCATGTGTTGTAGGTGAGGTGTTGAAGATCCAATCATTGTCATCTTCATCTTGATGGAACCATGTGGGGATGCATCATTGTCCACCATGGCCATCGTCGTGTCCAAAGGGAGGACGTAGTCATCGCAAATCGGTGCGTCATCCTATATGGGTCCTAGCACCAAAGAAGAAAACACAAGAGAGGTAGAGGTTAAGTTGTTAGAAAGTGAAATGGCCTCATATGCCGTGTCAACTACCTCACTCTCTAAGTGTTGTGGCTCACTCACTCCCTCAAGGATGCTCTCACTCATATGGTTGGTGGAGTCACCCAAATGGCGCTCAACCTCACATAGGATGTGTGGCATGCTCTCATGTGTGGGGCTAGTGGTGGTCACACTCATCCACTCATAGGAAATGCTCTCAATGTCACGTATGGTGGAGTCACTCATGTCACTCATGGGGTGGTGGCTCTCCTCACATGGCACTTGGGGCATTTCTTCATATGTGGATGTCGGAGAGATGTTGGTGCAAATGTCTCCATGCGCGGTCGCGTAGCTTGACTCGGAGGAGGAGTCCAATGTGGGCACCGTCTTCATGTTGTTGAAGAGGTTCGCGCTCATAGTCGTGGTCAAAGGGGATGGCCCTTGCTCGACCTTCTTGTCGCCGTCTTGGTGTTGGAGGTCCATATGATGTGGCACCTCATAGCTCGTCTCCATGACCGAAGGGAGTTTCCCATGCTCGGCCATCTTCCTTGAGGGGCTTCCGAAGATGGAAGTGTCACCCTCGCTCGTAGGTAGTCGCCTTGGACTTGATGAAGTCATTGTAGGCGTACTCGTGGGAAGTAGGCGAAGATGCCGTACGTCCAAAGGCGAATATGCCTTGAGAACACTTGGCGAAGATGCCGAAGTGGTTGATGTAGCCGTAGCGCCGTCTTGGTGGTGGTCGTCTCGCGGTCTTCTTTTATGCTCATGAAGCTTCGACTTGGTGTGTTGGGACTTGTGCATTTGTGCTTGTGGAGCATCTTCATGATGATGGTGTCGTTGTCGCGCTTGAGCTCGAAGGCGTTCGTCGTCGTCGTGCACATGATGCTTGGAGGTGACGTGCCCTTCATGACGATGTTGATCACGAACGTGATGGTGGTCGCCATGTAGATGTGGACGAGAACGATTTGCACTTGCATCTTTTTCGCGCTCCGAAGACTTGTGGCTTGAACATCGTCGTCTTGAGGATGATGAAGTGGAAGAAGACTTGATCAAGGCCCTAATCTCCTCCATCCTTGCATCTTGCTCCTCTTTATGTGCGGCAAGCTTCTTGTCGAAGTAGTCCCTTCTCCTTGCTTCGGAGTGATGAATGTCGATGGAGATGTTCTCGATGCGCTCTCGCAATCTTGATTGTGTGCCTTGCACTTGTCGTTGTAGATCGAAGATAGACGCTTTGGTTATGTAGTTGTTCCCGCCGTCGTTGTTGTCGAGGACCGGAGAGGAAATGCCTTGCCTATCCATCACAAGACTCGAGCAAATATGAGTGGGAGAAAGAGAAGAACTTATACCAATGTACCTTGACTGATGTTGACAATGAATCAAGTTCACTCAAATGCGGACAATGAAATAGCACTATTGGTACCAATCCTTGTCGGTTCTCACACCTACACAAGTAAAGCTTATAGTGGAGCTCGGTGAGGATAGTGGCACAAAAATTTAATGCAAAATGTTAGCAAGAGTCAATAATGTTGAAAGAGATTCACAAATTCGCAAGTGAAACAAGTAGACCAATAGCAATATGGAAGGCACACGAAAACGCACACACGGATAGATAAATGGGGTCGTGCAACCAAGGAATGAGCACAAAATGTGGAATCCACGAAAAACGCTCGTGTTGCACAACTCAAGAGAGACGCTAGCACGATTGCTCAATAGGCGGATACGACACTTGTGCACAACCTATAAGATGCAAAATGGATAAACTTCTATCCCAAGTATGCTATGTATGTATGGTTCCCGGTGTTTCTCTCAAGATGATCCAAGATGATCGGATATGACAATCTTATATGCAATGTGGTATGATGCTATGGCACTTGCTTACAAGCTTCTTTGCTCTCTTTCTCTTTTGCTTAAAAGCTTTATTTCTTTTTTTTTCTATGGCCACTTTGCACAATGCACAAACCAAGATAGCAATTGTGTATATGCGGGAACAAACTTGTGACACAAGATATGATAGCAATATATGCACCACGATGATATGGTATGTATGCTTATGGGAAGTATAATCACTAATGTGCACAAGTAACGTTGCCGGCAATACTCAAATGGCTAGTCTCGATAGGCAAGTAACGCAAAAGTAAGGCTAGGGGTTAACAATGCAATAGCAAGGGAATATACAATGGAGGGATACCACGATACCAAGATAATATGGAGGTTACCGTCCGGCGATGATGAGTAGCGATGTTCTTGATGTAGATACCAAGATGATGGAGACTCGTCCCTAAGTAGCCGAAACACCTTAGGAAACGGAAAAACCGCGAACTCAAAATCTCACACGTCAAATGTCAAAATGGTGGTAGCGGAAAGCGGTGGTGGTGTTGCACTAGGCAATGCGGAAGTGGAATGATGGGCTATACACGAGTCGGAGTTGAAGTTGCCGTCCCTAAGTAGCCGAAACACCTTAGGAGACACAAGCCACAACTCAAACAAGCTCAAACAAAATTGGGTTAGGTTGGGTTGGTGGAAGTGTATGATGGGCAAGGTTATGTGGAAGTGGTGGTGGTGGTTGATGAAGAAGTAATCGTCCCTAAGTAGCCGAAACACCTTAGGAGACTCTAATCACAACTCATACAACCACATATGCAATGGGGAACAAAATGGGTTAGGTTGCGGAAGTCGGTGGTGGCTATGCGGATGATATGGTGGAAGCCCTACGCAAAGATGCCAAAATCCCAAAAATTTGATGGTGTCAAATGGTGTTGGTGGTATTTTTGTGGGATGGGGGATGTCAATAGCTTCAAAACGAGCTAAAGAACGTCAAAAACGGACTCCGGATGAATTAGTTATGACCAAAACAAAATTTCAGCCGTGTCAGTTTCAGGGTTAACCGGACATCCGGGAGGAGGCCCGGATGATTCGGGCTAGATCCGGATGATCCGGGTGTACATCCGGATGATCCGGGTTCGTCAGCTCCGGTTCTATTTTCTGGGTGCGTGGGTTATCCGGACGTCCGGGAGAGGGTCCAGCTGATCCGGGAGGTGTCCGGATGATCCGGGAGGTGTCCGGATGATCCGGGAGAAGGTCCGGATGATCCGGGCAGGTCAAACTGCTCAGGATTTCCTCTCGGCGACGAATTTTTGGGCGGAAAAGGATGATTTTCGGGGCAAAATTTGAGGGATTTCGTGGATGGAAGGTGGGGAAACTTGGGGAAATGCTAGATCCACTTGAAACCAAGCAAATCCATGGATCAAAATCAACAAAACATCATCAAACCAACAAATCACAAAAAAATTTGGGGCTATTTTTGGTGGGGATTTTCAGATTTAGGACGAAATCAACAAAATCAAGCTAGAAAACACGGGGTAGGGGCTCCAAAAACGTGATCAACGTTGCTCATGATACCATAATGATGTAGGGTGGAACCCTATAGTGTCGATCTTTCACGTTTGGAGTGGATCCTACGGGGAGACACGAAGAACGAGCAGGAGAACACGAGGAAATCACGGGGAGGAACGAGGGAAAACACTCAGCCAACAAGGAATCGGTCACACAAGTGCTAGATCGAAGAACACAAAGAGATACACGAGATCCAAAGTCAACAAAGGTAAGGATACAAAGGTAACCGATCTTCTCCGTGAGGAGGCCTTGAATCCACAAAGGGATCTTCCCACGAGGGGGTCTTGAATCCGATAGGATCTACTCCAAAGAGGCCGCGGTCTCTCACGAGGAGGAGATCCGATGGATGAGCGAAGCACTATCTCTAACTTGAGCTAAATCAACGCTAACCCTCAAAGTGAGGAGTGGGAGGTCTATTTATAGTGCTAAGCCACGAAGGGGTAAGTGAGGGGCGAAGGGGTACACGGGCTTCGGCCCAAGTCACGCACGCAGGCGGGGTCCGGATGATCTGGATGGTGGCCCGGATGATCCGGGTGTTGGGGGTCCGGATGATCCGGGTGACTGTCCGGATGATCCGGCTTCGTCGAGCAGCTTCGGGTGTCTTCGGGCACGTTAGTCGGATCGTCCGGGTGGTCGTCCGGATCGTCCGGGCTCGGTCCGGATCGTCCGGCTGGGTGTCCGGATGATCCAGGCAAGTCCTGTCTTGCTCCATTTTTCTTCTTCCTTCTCCTCTTCCATGCTTCTGCGCACGCTCGGCCTTGGTCCTTGGGTTCTCCATGGTCTCCTCGGGTGTACCTGAGTATGCACAAGGTCCACGCTTGAAGTAGCAACCATGTCTCACGTGAGGAAAGTGAAGGTTTAGAGAGGATCGAGTTCACCTTGTGTCCAATGGCGTATGCTCGAGGTCTCGTCATATGTCCTCTTGGGGCTCGGAGAGTAGTCGGAGTGTACATGGGGATGAACGTGGGATGCTCCGCATCAAGTTTGAGTACTTATGGGTCCGACACGGACTCCTAATGACAAAATTATGACCGTCTTAGTGAGCATCTGTCTATTCTATGGCAGTCCTTGAAAGTACTTCATTTTCTCGTGCACTTTTTGCCTGACTGCCCAAAGTTTCTTGTCCTCTATAGTGGAGATATTGTTTCCACATATATATTGACCGATGCCAGGAATGCCCTTTAGTTCTTTGCTTTCACGTGTGATGAGGACATGACTACCTTGGATACGACCAAAAATATTGCATACATGCATATTTGTCACGTGATTTCTAGTGCAAACTATTCAATAATTTATTTATGTTATCCAGAACAAAAATACTTCACACACTTTTGTGTTTTGTCTAATTGCAGGTGTATGGGACATTTGTACAATTCACATATGAAGATAAGAGAGAAAGAGATGTTTACTTGCTGTTTAAAAAGTTCTCTCACGTTACTTTTGGGCCAAGAGAAGATAGAGTCCAAGTCTCTCACGTTGTGGATTCAGATTCGGACTGCACAGACATACCTAACTCAAAACGCCAACAACTTTTTCATACGGACTCCGAATTGGGTGATTTCTTTTTTTGTTGGAATCTAGATTTTGTGCTCTTTCGAGCCCAATTGGATTCACCTTCAAATGCATCCGGAGCGTTGAGATATCAACAAAACAATCAGACGCTGCAGCAGAATCCGAGTCAAACAACAAGTCCAAAGGTGTTGCATCACCTCCACTTGGGCCCATGAGCCTTGTACGACCTAGGATTGGTTTTAGGATGCCTTGGGACGTTCTCCCACCTCCTTGGCCGCCACCCCTTCGTCCTATATAAGGAGATCCATCTATTAGCTTTTTCCTTGGGTTTTGTTTAGATTAAAGTTCGCCATAGCTGCAACTTCGCGTACTTCATTTGTGTTCAACGACCAGACAAAGGCGTCACAGAACCCCACCTTGCTCAATAAAGCTTTCATCTTATATTCGCAATATCCAGATTGCAATCTCAGTTTCTTGCTTGTTCTTCGTTTGCTCGCAGGAAACAGGCCCTCGTGGTCAGGTTGATCGTGCTCTGGCTTGGTCAATATCCTCTCGGAGTTGGTTTAGCGATTGCTAAGGCGCGACGTCCTCGCACGTTCGTAGTCGGATTGTCAAAGTCGACTTCCACCAAAGTGAAATCCATCATCTCATCGAAAGATGGGACACCTTTGCCTCTATCAAGTGGTATCAGTTTTCATGTTGCTCGGTGAGAATTTCCAGTTTTCCCTACATTAGATTTATTTTCTTACCTATTATCCAAGAAAAAGCCAAAAAAAGTTAGATCTATTCATCGTTTGTCCAAGCCAGTCCGAGCCTTTGCAATTTTCTTTTCATTGTATGCATTATTGAATTATCGGTTGCATCGCTTTGTCGAGTTGCTGGTCTTAGTGTCTAGTTCATTTAGAGTTTCGAGTTCTGCTCACATTAGTCACGCCGCCGCTGCATCGTTATCCCTTCCGCTGTCCACCACCCATCCATCAATTTCCACCACGTGCTACCCATCGTTCATTGTCATAATCATAGTTGAGATCGTTCACATCTTCACTTGATCCAATCTGCATCTTATCAAGTTTATTTTTGAAAGAGTGAGAGAAAAAAAGATGGAGAAAAAAAAGAGAAAAAAGTAAAATAAAAAGTCAGAGAAAAAAGAGAGAAAGAAATAGAAAAAAATGTGAGGAAAAAAAGAGAGAAGAGAAAAAAACAAATTCGGATCTATCTAGACTCAATCTCGTAGTTGAATTCGGACTAGAATCTGTTTTGTGCACTGTTCAGTAAAACAGGCATAACTTCCTCATACAAAGTCCGTTTTGACTCCACAAGTACTCAAACTAAAGCTAGCGACTTGACGCATCTGAATAGTTGCAGAAGCTTATTCAATATTTGGCATCTCAAAATCAGCTTTTAAATAGGTCTTTTTGCCCTCCGAAGTTCGCGCATAGAATTTGTTCCAGTTTTTCAGGTCAGTTTTAGAATTCTTTGACTCCTCATATCAATTCGGAATTGAGTGATTCTTTTTGCATTGGAAAGCTTGAGTTAGTGGAAAACTTTTCAAGAGGAAAATTGGAGAGAGATTGTTATACATCCTGCTTGGCAGTTGTTATTCATCATTATCTTTACTGCCGTTGTGATCTTCACTTATATCTTGTTGTCCAGAACTACTTATCCCTCATTGATGCTAGTTGTGCTATGCCGTGACCTCATTAGTGTTCTAGGCTCGCGTCTCTAGTCCGGTCTAGCCTAGGACCAGCACAGTACCGTCGTTGAGCGTTTATTCAACATTGCATCTTTGAATTGATTATTGCTAATCTTTTGTTACCATATATAGCCAACCTAGCTCCATATATTTCTACACCGTGTATACATACGTTTCCCTGGCAATCGCTTTACACAATCTTCGGAGTTATTTGACACCGCTGGTTTCCTATCACCACCTGTCGCATGGTAAGAACTTGTAAGATATTGATATTTGCTTTACTGTGAGCACGTTACAACCACATCCTAGTAGTTCATAGGAACATTATTCTCGAATTTTGTTTCTTGTTTCTACGAATCATGACAGGTTCCGGAGAAAGAAGTTCTTGGACGACGAACACATCTTCACCATCACGAGTGTTGGGACAACACACACAAGCACATGGTCAGGTTATCTCTTTACCATCATTTGAGGGTAGATTTAATCCTACTATTTATCTAGCTTGGGAGCTTGAAGTACAACAAGTTTTTAGTTACCATGACTTTTTTGAACTTGAGCGAGTACGAGCTGCCACTAGAGCATTTACTGGTTTTGCTTCTGTTTGGTGGAGTGTGCATTGTAAGAAAAATATTGATAACCAACCCATAACTTGGAAAGATTTGGAACATGTAATGAGACAACAATTTTTCCCTCGTTACCATCGTCGTGAATTGCTTCGCAAATTTGTACAATTTAAACAAGGCAATAACACTGTTCATGCTTACTACCAAGAGTTCAAATCTTATATGCATCATTGTGACATAGAAGAATCTGAGGATGATACAATGAATAGATTTTTTGGTGGTTTGAACCCTGATATTCAGGCAAGATTTAGGTATCTTCCTCGTTGCATTACTGGTATGTATGTTCGTGCTTGTACCTTTGAGAGACAGTTACAGGAGGATGCATTGGGTGACTACAACAACTACTATTCCAATTCATGCTCACTACCATCGGTTGATTCCTCCACCGTTGCACCTACTGGACCAGCCACACCTCAGATTGTGAGTGCGACATCATCTCAAGTGTATGGTACATTGTCATTGTCCATACCGACATCAGCTACGTATTTGCGACAAGGTAATAGTAAATGTATTGATGATATAACTTCACATGAGAATGATGCATCCCTAATTAAATTGAATACATCATGTGTTGAGTTACCTGTTGATTTGAGCACGCCATCTATTTTAGAGAATCATGTTACTATCATGATTGCATCATGTGATCAAACAACTGAAATACCAACAATTTTGAGTGCACCCATTAAATTAACTATTGATTCAAAACAACCAATGTTTAATCATTTTGATATGACCTCTAATCTTGGTGATGATTCTGTGTCCAATGACTTACTACATGTTTGCTTATTTAAGCATGTTGTAGCATGTAAATTTGATGTAAGTAAGGGTTATTCACCAATGTTGGGATGGTTTAATGGTGAATATTGTCAATCTTTTGATAGAAATAAGAGCTTAACTTATATGTACAAACTGAGTTGCAATATTTTCATGCCTTCTACTTATGATAATATTTTGGCTTTATATTTTATGATCTATGAAAGTTACTCATGTATACATGTGTCATATGTGCAAAAATCAAGGGGAGTAAAAATGGATGACATATACATATACAACATGTATACCTTGTCTCTTTTGTTAGCCACATTTCAGATTAAGAAACGTCGAGGACGGCTTTGTTTTCAAAAAGGGGAGGATGATGAGGACATGACTACCTTCGATACGACCAAAAATATTGCATACATGCATATTTGTCAGGTGATTTCTAGTGCAAACTATTCAATAATCTATTTATGTTATCCAGAACAAAAATACTTCACACACTTTTGTGTTTTGTCTAATTGCAGGTGTATGGGACATTTGTTCAATTCACATATGAAGATAAGGGAGAAAGAGATGTTTACTTGCTGTTCAAAAAGTTCTCTCACGTCACTTTTGGGCCAAGAGAAGATAGAGTCCAAGTCTCTCATGTTCTGAATTCAGATTCGGACTCCACAAACATACCTGAATCAAAACGCCAACAACTTTTTCATACGGACTCCGAATTGGGTGATTCTTTTTTTGTTGGAATCTAGATTTTGCGCTCTTCCCAGCCCAATTGGATTCACCTTCAAATGCATCTGGAGCGTTGAGATATCAACGAAACAATCAGACGCTGCAGCAGAATCCGAGTCAAACAACAAGTCCAAAGGTGTTGCATCACCTCCACTTGGGCCCATGAGCCTTGTACGACCTAGGATTGGTTTTAGGATGCTATGGGACGTTCTCCCACCTCCTTGGCCGCCACCCCTTCGTCCTATATAAGGACATCCATCTAGTAGCTTTTTCCTTGGGTTTTGTTTAGATTAAAGTTCGCCATAACTGCAACTTCGCGTACTTCGTTTGTGTTCAACGACCAGACAAAGGCGTCATAGAACCCCACCTTGATCAATAAAGCTTTCATCTTATATTCGCAATATCCAGATTGCAATCTCAGTTTCTTGCTTGTTCTTCGTTTGCTCGCAGGAAACAGACCCTCGTGGTCAGGTTGATCGTGCTCCGGCGTGGTCAATAACCTCTCTGAGTTGGTTTCGCGATTGCTAAGGCGCGACGTCCTCGCACGTTCGTAGTCGGATCGTAAAAGTCGACTTCCACCAAAGCGAAATCCGCTTTCATCTTATATTCGCAATATCCAGATTGCAATCTCAGTTTCTTGCTTGTTCTTCGTTTGCTCGCAGGAAACAGACCCTCGTGATCAGGTTGATCATGCTCCGGCGTGGTCAATAACCTCTCGGAGTTGGTTTAGCGATTGCTAAGGCGCGACGTCCTCGCACGTTCGTAGTCGGATCGTCAAAGTCGACTTCCACCAAAGCAAAATTCATCATCTCATCGAAAGACGGGACACCTTTGCCTCTATCAACGTGCATGAGTTACAGCATGCCATCCGGCGAAAACAAGGAGAATAAGGCATATAGCCACCGGATTTTCTTCAATTTACGGCCAAATGAGATTGCCCGGATCATAGAGCATCTGCAGAAAGGTACGTTTGTCCCTACCAGGGGGCCTAATGTCTATAAGGAACATAATCTCTCAAATTTCCTTCAAAAGGAAGTGCCAATGGGTTCAGAAACTTGCCTGAAAAACAGCGTCGAATGATGTTCTTTGACTTTCAGGGCCAAAAAGTCATGCTTAAGGCCGTATCTGAGGGTACTCCGGGACTCCTGGCGCAAGCGGGGAGTATTTTTTGGATTCAAATGCTCGCCAGGAGCAGTTTGAGAACTTGTGGGTCCGACACCGACTCCGAATGACAAAATTATTACCATTTTAGTGAACATCTGTCCATTCTATGGCAGTCCTTGAAAGTACTTCATTTTCACGTGCGCTTTTTGCGTAACCGCCCCAAAATTTCTTGTCCTCTATAGTGGAGATATAGTTTCCACATATATATTGATCGATGCCATGAATGCCCTTTTGTTCTTGGCTTTCACGTGCATGAGTTACAGCATGCCATCCGGCGAACACAAGGAGAATAAGGCATATAGCCACTGGATTTTCTTCAATTTACGGTCAAATGAGATTGCCCGGATCATAAAGCATTTGCAGAAAGGTACGTTTGTCCCTACCAGGGGGCTAATGTCTATAAGGAACATAATTTCTCAAATTTCCTTCAAAAGGAAGTGCCAATGGGTTCAGAAACTTGTCTAAAAAACAGTGACGAATGATGTTCTTTAACTTTCAGGGCCAAAAATTCCTGCTTAAGGCAGTATTTGAGGGTACTCCGGGCCTCCTGGCGCAAGCGGGGAGTATTTTCTGGATTCAGACGCTCGCCGCGAGCAGTTTGAGAACTTGTGGGTCCGACACGGATTCCGAATGACAAAATTATTACCCTTTTAGTCAACATCTGTCCATTCTATGGCAGTCCTTGAAAGTACTTCATTTTCACGTGTGCTTTTTGCCTAACCGCCCTAAAATTTCTTGTCCTCTATAGTGGAGATATCGTTTCCACATATATATTGATCGATGCCAGGAATGCCCTTTTGTTCTTGGCTTTCACGCGCATGAGTTACAGCATGCCATCCGGTGAAAACAAGGAGAATAAGGCATATAGCCGCTGGATTTTCTTCAATTTACGGCCAAATGAGATTGCCCGGATCATAGAGCTTCTGTAGAAAGGTACGTTTGTCCCTACGAGGGGGGCTAATGTCTATAAGCAACATAATCTCCCGAATGTCCTTCAAAAGGAAGTGCCAATGGGTTCAGAAACTTTTCTGAAAAACTACGACGAATGATGTTCTTTGACTTTCAGGGCCAAAAAGTCCAGCTTAAGGCCGTATTTGAGGGTACTCTGGGCCTCCTGGCGCAAGCGGGGAGTATTTTCTGGATTTGGACGCTCGCCGCGAGCAGTTTGAGTTCTTATGGGTCCGACACGGACTCCTAATGACAAAATTATGACCATCTTAGTGAGCATCTGTCCATTCTATGGCAGTCCTTGAAAGTACTTCATTTTCTCGTGCAATTTTTGCCTGACTGCCCAAAATTTCTTGTCCTCTCTAGTGGAGATATCATTTCCACATATATATTGACTGATGCCAGGAATGCCCTTTAGTTCTTGGCTTTCACGTGCATGAGTTACAGCATGCCATCCGGTGAAAACAAGGAGAATAAGGCATATAGCTGCCGGATTTTCTTCAATTTATGGCCAAATGAGATTGCCCGGATCATAGAGCATCTGCAAAAAGGTACATTTGTCCCTACCAGGGGGGCCTAATGTCTATAAGGAACATAATCTCTCAAATTTCCTTCAAAAGGAAGTGCCAATGGGTTCAGAAACTTGTCTGAAAAACAGTGACGAATGATGTTCTTTGACTTTCAGGGCCAAAAAGTCATGCTTAAGGCCGTATCTGAGGGTACACCGGGACTCCTGGCGCAAGCGGCGAGTATTTTTTTATTCAGATGCTCACCGCGAGCAGTTTGAGAACTTGTGGGTCCGACACGGACTCCAAATGACAAAATTATTACCATTTTAGTGAACATCTGTCCATTCTATGGAAGTCCTTGAAAGTACTTCATTTTCACGTGCGCTTTTTGCATAACCGCCCCAAAATTTCTTGTCCTCTATAGTGGAGATATCGTTTGCACATACATATTGATCGATGCCATGAATGCCCTTTTGTTCTTGGGTTTTACGCGCATGAGTTACAGCATGCCATCCGGCAAAAACAAGGAGAATAAGGCATATAGCCACTGGATTTTCTTCAATTTACGGCCAAATGAGATTGCCCGAATCATAGAGCATCTGGAGAAAGGTACGTTTGTCCCTACCAGGGGGCTAATGTCTATAAGGAACACAATTTCTCAAATTTCCTTCAAAAGGAAGTGCCAATGGGTTCAGAAACTTGTCTGAAAAACAGTGACGAATGATGTTCTTTAACTTTCAGGGCCAAAAATTCCTGCTTAAGGCAGTATTTGAGGGTACTCCGGGCCTCCTGGCGCAAGCGGGGAGTATTTTCTGGATTCAGACGCTCGCCGCGAGCAGTTTGAGAACTTGTGGGTCCGACACGGATTCCGAATGACAAAATTATTACCCTTTTAGTCAACATCTGTCCATTCGATGGCAGTCCTTGAAAGTACTTCATTTTCACGTGTGCTTTTTGCCTAACCGCCCTAAAATTTCTTGTCCTCTATAGTGGAGATATCGTTTCCACATATATATTGATCGATGCCAGGAATGCCCTTTTGTTCTTGGCTTTCACGCGCATGAGTTACAGCATGCCATCCGGTGAAAACAAGGAGAATAAGGCATATAGCCGCTGGATTTTCTTCAATTTACGGCCAAATGAGATTGCCCGGATCATAGAGCTTCTGCAGAAAGGTACGTTTGTCCCTACGAGGGGGGCTAATGTCTATAAGCAACATAATCTCCCGAATGTCCTTCAAAAGGAAGTGCCAATGGGTTCAAAAACTTTTCTGAAAAACTACGACGAATGATGTTCTTTGACTGTCAGGGCCAAAAAGTCCAGCTTAAGGCCGTATTTGAGGGTACTCTGGGCCTCCTGGCGCAAGCGGGGAGTATTTTCTGGATTTGGACGCTCGCCGCGAGCAGTTTGAGTTCTTATGGGTCCGACACGGACTCCTAATGACAAAATTATGACCGTCTTAGTGAGCATCTGTCCATTCTATGGCAGTCCTTGAAAGTACTTCATTTTCTCGTGCACTTTTTGCCTGACTGCCCAAAATTTCTTGTCCTCTATAGTGGAGATATCATTTCCAGATATATATTGACTGATGCCAGGAATGCCCTTTAGTTCTTGGCTTTCACGTGCATGAGTTACAGCATGCCATCCGGTGAAAACAAGGAGAATAAGGCATATAGCTGCCGGATTTTCTTCAATTTATGGCCAAATGAGATTGCCCGGATCATAGAGCATCTGCAAAAAGGTACGTTTGTCCCTACCAGGGGGGCCTAATGTCTATAAGGAACATAATCTCTCAAATTTCCTTCAAAAGGAAGTGCCAATGGGTTCAGAAACTTGTCTGAAAAACAGTGACGAATGATGTTCTTTGAGTTTCAGGGCCAAAAAGTCATGCTTAAGGCCGTATCTGAGGGTACACCGGGACTCCTGGCGCAAGCGGGGAGTATTTTTTTATTCAGATGATCGCCGCGAGCAGTTTGAGAACTTCTGGGTCCGACACGGACTCCGAATGACAAAATTATTACCATTTTAGTGAACATCTGTCCATTCTATGGCAGTCCTTGAAAGTACTTCATTTTCACGTGCGCTTTTTGCATAACCGCCCCAAAATTTCTTGTCCTCTATAGTGGAGATATCGTTTACACATATATATTGATCGATGCCATGAATGCCCTTTTGTTCTTGGGTTTTACGCGCATGAGTTACAGCATGCCATCCGGCAAAAACAAGGAGAATAAGGCATATAGCCACTGGATTTTCTTCAATTTACGGCCAAATGAGATTGCCCGAATCATAGAGCATCTGGAGAAAGGTACATTTGTCCCTACCAGGGGGCTAATGTCTATAAGGAACATAATTTCTCAAATTTCCTTCAAAAGGAAGTGCCAATAGGTTCAGAAACTTGTCTAAAAAATAGTGACGAATGATGTTCTTTGACTTTCAGGGCCAAAAAGTATTGCTTAAGGCAGTATTTGAGGGTACTTCGGGCCTCCTGGCGCAAGAGGGGAGTATTTTCTGGATTCAGACGCTCGCCGCGAGCAGTTTGAGAACTTGTGGGTCCGACACGGACTCCGAATGACAAAATTATTACCCTTTTAGTGAATCTGTCCATTCTATGGCAGTCCTTGAAAGTACTTCATGTTCACGTGTTCTTTTTGCCTAACCGCCCCAAAATTTCTTGTCCTCTATAGTGGAGATATCGTTTCCACATATATATTGATCGATGCCAGGAATGCCCTTTTGTTCTTGGCTTTCACGCGCATGAGTTACAGCATGCCATCCGGCGAAAACAAGGAGAATAAGGCATTTAGCCGCTGGATTTTCTTCAATTTACGGCCAAATGAGATTGCCCGGATCATAGAGCATCTGCAGAAAGGTACGTTTGTCCCTACGAGGGTGGCTAATGTCTATAATCAACATAATCTCTCGAATGTCCTTCAAAAGGAAGTGCCAATGGGTTCAGCAACTTTTCTGAAAAACAGCGACGAATGATGTTCTTTAACTTTCAGGGCCAAAAAGTCCAGCCTAAGGCCGTATTTGAGGGTACTCCGGGCCTCCTGGTGCAAGCGTGGAGTATTTTCTCGATTTGGACGCTCGCCGCGAGCAGTTTGAGTACTTATGGGTCTGACACGGACTCCTAGTGACAAAATTATGACCGTCTTAGTGAGCATATGTCCATTCTATGGCAGTCCTTGAAAGTACTTCATTTTCTCGTGCACTTTTTGCCTCACTGCCCAAAATTTCTTGTCCTCTATAGTGGAGATATTGTTTCCACATATATATTGACCGATGCCAGGAATGCCCTTTAGTTCTTGGCTTTCCCGTGCATGAGTTACAGCATGCCATCCGGCGAAAACAAGGAGAATAAGGCATATAGCCGCCGGATTTTCTTAACTTCACGGCCAAATGAGATTGCCCGGATCATAGAGCATCTACAGAAAGGTATGTTTGTCCCTACCAGGGGGGCTAATGTCTATAAGGAACATAATCTCTCAAATTTCCTTCAAAAGGAAGTGCCAATGGATTCAGAAACTTGTCTGAGAAACAGTGACGAATGATGTTCTTTGACATTCAGGGCCAAAAAGTCATGCTTAAGGCCGTATCGGAGGGTACTCCGGGACTCCTGGCGCAAGAGGGGAGTATTTTTTGGATTCAGATGCTCGCTGCGAGCAGTTTGAGAACTTGTGGGTCCGACACGGACTCCGAATGACAAAATTATTACCCTTTTAGTGAACATGTGTCCATTCTATGGCAGTCCTTGAAAGTACTTCATTTTCACGTGTGCTTTTTTCCTAACCGCCCCAAAATTTCTTGTCCTCTGTAGTGGAGATATTGTTTCCACATATATATTGATCGATGCCAGGAATGTCCTTTTGTTCTTGGATTTCACGCGCATGAGTTACAGCATGCCATCCGGCGAAAACAAGGAGAATAAGGCATATAGCCGCTGGATTTTCTTCAATTTACGGCCAAATGAGATTGCCCGGATCATAGAGCATCTGCAGAAAGGTACATTTGTCCCTACGAGGGGGGCTAATGTCTATAAGCAACATAATCTCTCGAATGTTGATGAGGACATCAATACCATTGTTACACCCACAGCCCCTACTGCTATACATACTGGACCAATTACTAGAGCTCGCGCACGCCAACTAAATTAACAGGTACTTTCGTTTGTTGGTAATGATTCTAATGTTCATGAGAATATGATGCTGCCTAAATTGGATACATTTGTTTTGCTTACAAATGAAGGGCCTAGCTTGGAGAAGGATGAACATTGGAGCAAGAGAAAGCATGGAGATGATGGCATGCGCAAGGGGAACAAGAACGGAGTTATGAGTGATGATTTCAGGTCTTTGAAGCCACCATAACGAGTGCATGAAGCCTTGGACGAAATATACAAGATGCCACTTCATAAATTTCGTCCAGAGGCTATTATAGGTGCTGCGTCACCTTTTTATTGGGCCAGGCCCATGTAATTTCGAAATATATTAGTATAGGCTATTTTTAGAGTCCGTATGTGTGGGGAAACAAGAGATAGGGTTGATTTCGGACCCCTCCACCAAGGGCCACGAAATTCCCCCTCTCTTCCTCCATATATACAGCCCTTAGGGCACCGTTTAGACTTTGGGTTTTGTTTAGATTAAAGTTCACCATAGCTGCAACTTCGCGTACTTCGTTTGTGTTCAACGACCAGACAAAGGTGTCACAGAACCCCACCTTGATCAATAAAGCTTTCATCTTATATTCGCAATATCCAGATTGCAATCTCAGTTTCTTGCTTGTTCTTCGTTTGCTCGCAGGAAACAGACCCTCGTGGTCAGGTTGATCGTGCTCCGGCGTGGTCAATAACCTCTCGGAGTTGGTTTAGCGATTGCTAAGGCGCGACGTCCTCGCACGTTCGTAGTCGGATCGTCAAAGTTGACTTCCACCAAAGCGAAATCCATCATCTCATCGAAAGAAGGGACACCTCCGCCTCTATCAAGTGGTATCAGATTTCCAGGTTGCTCAGTGAGATTTTACAGTTTTTCGTAGTTTAGATCGAGTCTTTTCTTCATACCTATAGTCCACGAAAAAGCCACACAAAAAATTAGGGTTAGTTCATCATATCCGAACCAGTCTGAGGCATTGCATAATCTTTTTAGGGTTTTGCTTTGTTGAATTTGCGGTTGCATCGTCGTGTCTAGTTGCTGGTCTTAGAGTCTAGTCTTTTAGAGTTTCGAGTTCTGGTCATAAGTTGTCACGCCGCCGTCGCACCATCATCATCGCCCCTGCCATCTACCACCACCGCTTATCCGCCACCGCTTCAAATCCGTATCCATATACCACCACCGCTGTCATATACCACCACCGCTGCCATCTACCACCATATATCCACCACCAATCCGAGTTCTTGTCATATTAGGTTTGTTTTCGAGATCCATCTAGATTCCGATTCGTGTTTCCTTGCCAGAGTAGGTTTCGTAAAAAAAAGAGTCCGGGAACCACCCTCCGTTTAGGCCCAAAATTTTTGGAAAAGCACTTGTCGAAAAAATTTCTGGCTATCCTATTTTTAGATGTTTCTAAGTGTATTGAGACAGTCGCCGTTATAGAAAGTTTTTTTGACCCGTTTCCAGTTTTTGGGTCCGGGCAGTTGAAAAAAAAATTTGGTCAAAAAAATTTCGTGCCCATCCTGTCAGTTTGACCCGGGAAGAGTTTTGAGACACTCGCCATTATAGTGATTTTTCACACAAGAAAAAGGCGAAAAAAAATCCAAAGTGTGCTTTTCCCTTGTTTACGTGCAGCGCTGTGATTTTGTTAGTGTTCTAGGCTCGCATCTCTAGTATAGTCTAGCCTAGGACCAGCACAGTACCGTCGTTGAGCGTTTGTTCAACTTTGCATCTTTGAATTGATTATTGCTGATCCTTTTTTGCTACCATATTATAAGCCTTCCCAGCTCCACATACATCTACGTCGTGCGTTTGACTCTCCCTGGTAATCGCTCTATCCAAGCTTTGAGAGTTTTGACTACAACGGTTGCCGATCACCACCTGCTGCTGGGTAAGAACTGGTAAGAATTTGAGATTTTCTTGACGGGTTTGTGATACACCACCACCACTTCTTAGTAGTCTGTAGGATCATATTCTTGTGTGTTTCTATTTGCTGCTAACCATGGTAGGATCACAAGCCGATGAGACTGATTGGGAGAACCTGACGAACAAACAGCTGCATGATAAATTTCAGCAAATGATGAGTGGACAGGTTCAGGATGTGCTAAACAGATTTGACGAGGCAATGGAGAAGATAGATGGCATTGAGAAGACGTTCGAAACAATGCTTGATAGCAAGTTTAATGAATTGCTCGCGCGTTTTCCACCACCACCGCCGGCTGCACCTACCGCACCTCTGCAACAACAACAACAACGCCTTCTTCCGAATCAGTATGGACGAGCGAAGCGTGTTCCTATTGAGGATGGCCAAACTTCTGGTGCTGCTGTTCCTGTTGTTGATGCTTCTTTGGCTCGTGCTACTGCTGCTGCTGGTACCCAGGAGGATGATGAGTATGCGGGCGATTATGAGGATGAGGTTGATCAAAATCCGAACTACGTGCAGCCACCAGCACCACCACCAGCAGGTCGACCTCAGGTATATATTCGTAATGGTAGGCCTGCACCACCACCTCAGGTACGAGATGATGTCCATATTCCTAAATTGAAATTGAATATTCCACCATTTGAGGGTAGATATGTTCCTGATATATATCTTACTTGGGAGTTAGAAACTGAACAACGTTTTACATGTTTACAATATCCCGAGGAGAGACGGATTGCTGCTGCTGTTTGTGCTTTCACTAGTTTTGCGTCTGTCTGGTGGTCTGAACATTGTAGATTATATCCTATTCCAACTACTTGGGCTGCTTTGAAAACTGATATGCGTACGCGTTGGGTTCCACCATATTATCAACGTGAATTGCTTCAAAAATTGCAGCGTTTAAGACAAGGAAAAATTTTTGTAGAAGAATATTATCAGGAATTACAAACTGGCATGATTCGATGTGGTATTGTTGAGGAGAATGAAGCTATGCTTGCACGTTTTCTGGGTGGATTAAATAGAGAGATTCAGACCATTCTAGACTATAAGGAGTATACTAATATCACTCGTTTATTCCATCTTGCTTGTAAAGCTGAACGTGAAGTGCAGGATCGACAAGCATTGGCGTGAACTAACTTTTCTGCAGGCCGACCTTCATCATGGACACCGCGTGCATCTTCTACTTCAACTGCACCAGCACCTCAATCAGGTGCCTCCTCCAGCCGTGATACAAGAAAACTGGCACAACCACCATTATCTGCCAAGAGCGCACCTGCCGGGCCTGCACAGAGTTCTTCTTCTTCCATGGCATCAACAGGGCACACAAGTGATATTATTTGTCGTCGTTGTAAGGGAGGAGGTCATTATGCGAGAGAATGCAAATCTCCGCGTGTGATGATTGCTACCGAGGGTGGTGGATATGAGTCCGCTAGTGACTATGATGAGGAGACTTTGGCTCTTATTACACGTGAAGAACATGGTGGAGATGATTCTGATCATGAGACGCAATACATGGCTCCTGAAGACGCTGACAGGTATGAATGTTTAGTTGCTCAACGTGTTTTGAGTGTGCAGGTCTCACAAGCTGAGCAAAATCAGAGGCACAATTTGTTCCATACCAAGGGAGTTGTGAAGGAACGTTCTGTGCGCGTCATAATAGACGGAGGGAGCTGCAACAACTTGGCTAGCATGGAGATGGTGGAGAAGCTTTCTCTCACCACAAGACCACATCCACATCCTTACTACATCCAATGGTTCAACAACAGCGGCAAGGTTAAGGTAACACGTACTGTTCGTGTGCATTTTAGTATCTCTACATATGTTGATTATGTTGATTGTGATGTGGTACCTATGCAAGCATGTTCCTTATTACTTGGTAGACCATGGCAATTTGATAAAAATTCTGTACACCATGGTAGAAACAATCAGTATACTCTTGTTCATAAGGATAAAAATATTACTTTGCTTCCTATGACTCCTGATTCCATTTTGAAAGATGATATTAATAGAGCTAATAAAGCAAAACAGGAGAAGAATAAGAGTGAAAATCAGATTGTGGCAAAAGAATTTGAGCAACAAATGAAGCCTAATAATAAACCATCTAGTGTTGCTTCTGAAATTAAATTGAAAAGTGCATGTTTATTTGCCACCAAATCTGATATTGATGAGCTAGATTTCAGCAAATCTGTTTGCTATGCTTTTGTGTGCAAAGAGGCATTATTTTCATTCGAGGACGTGCCGTCCTCTTTGCCTCCTGTTGTCACTAACATTTTGCAGGAGTTCGCTGATGTCTTTCCACAAGACGTGCCACCGGGATTGCCGCCTATTCGAGGGATTGAGCATCAGATTGACTTAATTCCCGGTGCTTCACTGCCAAACCGTGCACCATACCGTACCAATCCAGAGGAGATGAAGGAGATTATGCGTCAAGTACAAGAGCTTCCCGACAAAGGTTATATACGCGAATCCCTTAGTCCTTGTGCTGTTCCTATTATTCTAGTGCCGAAAAAGGATGGTACATCACGTATGTGTGTTGATTGTAGAGGCATTAATAATATTACTATTTGCTATCGTCATCCTATTCCTAGGCTAGATGATATGCTTGATGAATTGAGTGGCTCTACAATATTCTCCAAAGTTGATTTGCGTAGTGGATACCATCAAATTCGTATGAAACTGGGAGATGAATGGAAAACAGCATTTAAAACTAAGTTTGGATTATATGAGTGGTTAGTCATGCCTTTTGGGTTAACTAATGCACCTAGTACTTTCATGAGATTAATGAACGAAGTTTTACGTGCTTTTATTGGACGATTTGTGGTAGTTTACTTTGATGACATATTGATTTATAGAAGATCTTTGGAAGAACATTTGGAACATTTACGTGTTGTTTTTATTGCTCTACGTGATGCACGTTTGTTTGGTAACCTTGGGAAGTGCACCTTTTGCACCGACCGAGTATCTTTTCTTGGATATGTTGTTACTCCACAGGGAATTGAAGTTGATAAAGCCAAGATTGAAGCTATTGAGAGTTGGCCGCAGCCCAAAACGGTCACACAAGTGAGGAGTTTTCTTGGCCTCACTGGATTCTATAGGCGTTTCGTGAGAGATTTCAGCACCATTGCTACACCTCTCAATGAGCTTACAAAGAAAGATGTGCCTTTTCTTTGGGGTACCGCACAGGAAGAAGCCTTCACGGTATTGAAAGATAAGTTGACACATGCTCCTTTACTCCAACTTCCTGATTTTAATAAGACTTTTGAGCTTGAATGTGATGCTAGTGGAATTGGATTAGGAGGTGTGTTATTACAAGATGGCAAACCTGTTGCATACTTTTCTGAAAAATTGAGTGGGCCTAGTCTGAATTATTCTACTTATGATAAAGAATTATATGCTCTTGTTCGGACTTTAGAAACATGGCAACATTATTTATGGCCCAAAGAATTTGTTATACATTCTGATCATGAATCTTTGAAACATATTAAAAGTCAAGCTAAACTGAATCGTAGACATGCTAAATGGGTTGAATTCATTGAGACTTTCCCTTATGTCATTAAACACAAGAAGGGAAAAGAAAATGTTATTGCTGATGCATTGTCTCGTCGCTATACTATGCTTTCACAACTTGACTTCAAAATATTTGGTTTGGAGACCATCAAAGATCAATATGTGCATGATGATGATTTTAAAGATGTAATGCAGAATTGTAAAGAAGGAAGAATGTGGAACAAGTTTGTCGTTAACGATGGATTTGTGTTTCGTGCTAACAAGTTATGCATTCCAGCTAGCTCCGTTCGTCTTTTGTTGTTGCAGGAGGCGCATGGAGGAGGATTAATGGGACACTTTGGCGTGAAGAAGACGAAGGACGTACTTGCTACACATTTCTTTTGGCCAAAGATGAGACGGGATGTTGAGCGTTTTGTTGCTCGCTGCACTACATGTCAAAAAGCTAAGTCACGACTCAATCATCATGGTTTATATATGCCTTCGCCTGTACCTAGTGTTCCTTGGGAGGATATATCTATGGACTTTGTTTTAGGTTTACCTCGAACAAAGAAGGGGAGGGATAGCATATTTGTTGTCGTGGATAGATTCTCGAAAATGGCACACTTTATACCATGTCATAAAAGCGATGATGCTATTAATGTTGCTGATTTGTTCTTTCGTGAAATTATTCGCTTGCATGGTGTGCCAAATACTATTGTTTCAGATCGTGATACTAAATTTCTTAGCCACTTTTGGAGATGTTTATGGGCTAAGTTGGGGACTAAACTGCTTTTTAGTACTACTAGTCACCCCCAAACTGATGGTCAAACTGAAGTAGTCAATAGAACATTGTCTACTATGCTTAGGGCTTTTTTGAAGAGTAATAAGAAAATGTGGGAGGAATGCTTGCCTCATATTGAATTTGCTTATAATCGTTCATTGCATTCTACTACTAAGATGTGCCCTTTTGAAGTTGTGTATGGTTTCCTACCTCGTGCACCTATTGATTTGTTGCCTCTTCCATCTTCGGAGAAGGTTAATTTTGATGCTAAACAACGTGCTGAATTGGTTTTAAAAATGCATGAGTTAACTAAGGAAAACATTGAGCGTATGAATGCTAAATATAAACTTGCTGGAGATAAGGGTAGAAAACATGTTGTGTTTGCACCTGGAGATCTTGTTTTGTTACATTTGCGTAAAGATAGATTTCCTGATTTGCGCAAATCAAAGCTAATGCCACGTGCTGATGGTCCCTTTAAGGTGTTAGAGAAAATAAATGATAATGCATACAAACTTGAGCTGCCTGCAGATTTTGGGGTTAGTCCCACTTTTAACATTGCAGATTTGAAGCCTTATTTGGGTGAGAAAGATGAGCTTCCGTCGAGGACGACTTCCTTTCAAGAAGGGGAGGATGATGAGGACATCAATACCATTATTACACCCACAGCCCCTGCTGCTATACATACTGGACCAATTACTAGAGCTCGCGCACGCGAACTAAATTAACAGGTACTTTCGTTTGTTGGTAATGATTCTAATATTCATGAGAATATGATGCTGCCTAAATTGGATACATTTGTTTTGCTTACAAATGAAGGGCCTAGCTTGGAGAAGGATGAGCATTGGAGCAAGAGAAAGCATGGAGATGATGGCATGCGCAAGGGGAACAAGAACGGAGTTATGAGTGATGAGTTCAGGTCTTTGAAGCCACCATAACGAGTGCATGAAGCCTTGGACAAAATATACAAGATGCCACTTCATAAATTTCGTCCGGAGGCTATTATAGGTGTTGCGTCACCTTTTTATTGGGCCAGGCCCATGTAATTTTGAAATACATTAGTATAGGCTATTTTTAGAGTCCGTATGTGTGGGGAAACAAGAGATAGGGTTGATTTCGGACCCCTCCACCAAGGGCCACGAAATTCCCCCTCTCTTCCTCCATATATACAATCTTAGGGCACCGTTTAGACTTTGGGTTTTGTTTAGATTAAAGTTCGCCATAGCTGCAACTTCGCGTACTTCGTTTGTGTTCAACGACCAGACAAAGGCGTCACAGAACCCCACCTTGATCAATAAAGCTTTCATCTTATATTCGCAATATCCAGATTGCAATCTCAGTTTCTTGCTTGTTCTTCGTTTGCTCGCAGGAAACAGACCCTCGTGGTCAGGTTGATCGTGCTCCGGCGTGGTCAATAACCTCTCGAAGTTGGTTTAGCGATTGCTAAGGCGCGACGTCCTCGCACGTTCATAGTCGGATCGTCAAAGTCGACTTCCACCAAAGCGAAATCCATCATCTCATCTAAAGACGGGACACCTCCGCCTCTATCAAATGTCATTTAAAAGGAAGTGCCAATGGGTTCAGAAACTTGTCTGAAAAACAGCGACGAATGAAGTTCTTTGACTTTCAGGGCCAAAAAGTCCAGCTTAAGGCCGTATTTGAGGGTACTCCGGGCCTCCTGGCGCAAGCGGGGAGTATTTTCTGGATTTGGACGCTCGCCACGAGCAGTTTGAGTACTTATGGGTCCGACACGGACTCCTAATGACAAAATTATGACCGTCTTAGTGAGCATTTGTCCATTCTATGGCAGTCCTTGAAAGTACTTCATTTTCACGTGCGCTTTTTGCATAACCGCCCCAAAATTTCTTGTCCTCTATAGTGGAGATATCGTTTCCACATATATATTGATCGATGCCATGAATGCCCTTTTTTCTTGGCTTTCACGCGCATGAGTTACAGCATGCCATTCGGCGAAAACAAGGAGAATAAGGCATATAGCCGCCGGATTTTCTTCAATTTACGGCCAAATGAGATTGCCCGGATCATAGAGCATCTGTAGAAAGGTACGTTTGTCCCTACCAGGGGGGCTAATGTCTATAAGGAACATAATCTCTCAAATTTCCTTCAAAAGGAAGTGCCAATGGGTTCAGAAACTTGCTGAAAAACAGCGACGAATGATGTTCTTTGACTTTCAGGGCCAAAAAGTCATGCTTAAGGCCGTATCTGAGGGTACTCCGGGACTCCTGGCGCAAGCGGGGAGTATTTTTTGGATTCAGATGCTCGCCGCGAGCAGTTTGAGAACTTGTGGGTCCGACACGGACTCCGAATGACAATATTATTACCCTTTTAGTGAACATCTGTCCATTCTATGGCAGTCCTTGAAAGTACTTCATTTTCACGTGCGCTTTTTGCATAACCGCCCCAAAATTTCTTGTCCTCTATAGTGGAGATATCATTTCCACATATATATTGATCGATGCCATGAATGCCCTTTTGTTCTTGGCTTTCACGCGCATGAGTTATAGCATGCCATCCGGCGAAAACAAGGAGAATAAGGCATATAGCCACTGGATTTTCTTCAATTTACGGCCAAATGAGATTGCCCGGATCATAGAGCATCTGCAGAAAGGTACATTTGTCCCTACTAGGGGGCTAAAGTCTATAAGAAACATAATTTCTCAAATTTCCTTCAAAAGGAAGTGCCAATGGGTTCAGAAACTTGTCTGAAAAACAGTGACGAATGATGTTCTTTGACTTTCAGGGCCAAAAAAGTCCTGCTTAAGGCAGTATTTGAGGGTACTCGGGGCCTCCTGACACAAGCGGGGAGTATTTTCTGGATTCAGACGCTCGCCGCGAGCAGTTTGAGAACTTGTGGGTCCAAAACAGACTCCGAATGACAAAATTATTACCCTTTTAGTGAACATCTGTCCATTCTATGGCAGTCCTTGAAAGTACTTCATTTTCACGTGTGCTTTTTGCCTAACCGCCTCAAAATTTCTTGTCCTCTATAGTGGAGATATCGTTTCCACATATATATTAATTGATGCCAGGAATACCCTTTTATTATTGGCTTTCACGCTCATGAGTTACAGCATGACGTCCGGCGAAAACAAGGAGAATAAGGCATATAGCCGCTGGATTTTCTTCAATTTATGGCCAAATGAGATTGCCCGGATCATAGAGCATCTGCAGAAAGGTACGTTTCTCCCTACGAGGGGGGCTAATGTCTATAAGCAACATAATCTCTCGAATGTCCTTCAAAAGGAAGTGCCAATGGGTTCAGAAACTTGTCTGAAAAACAGTGACGAATGATGTTCTTTGACTTTCAGGGCCAAAAAGTCCTGCTTAAGGCCGTATTTGAGGGTACTCCGGGCCTCCTGGCGCAAGCGGGGAGTATTTTCTGGATTTGGACGCTCGCCACGAGCAGTTTGAGTACTTATGGGTCCGACACGGACTCCTAATGACAAAATTATGACCGTCTTAGTGAGCATCTGTCCATTCTATGGCAGTCCTTGAAATTAATTCATTTTCTCGTGCACTTTTTGCCTGACTGCCCAAAATTTCTTGTCCTCTATAGTGGAGATATCGTTTCCAGATATATATTGACCAATGCCAGAAATGCCCTTTAGTTCTTGGCTTTCACGTGCATGAGTTACAGCATGCCATTCGGCGAAAACAAGGAGAATAACGCATATAGCCGCCGGATTTTCTTCAATTTACGGCCAAATGAGATTGCCCGGATCATAGAGCATCTGTAGAAAGGTACGTTTGTCCCTACCAGGGGGGCTAATGTCTATAAGGAACATAATCTCTCAAATTTCCTTCAAAAGGAAGTGCCAATGGGTTCAGAAACTTGTCTGAAAAACAGCGACGAATGATGTTCTTTGACTTTCAGGGCCAAAAAGTCATGCTTAAGGCCGTATCTGAGGGTACTCCGGGACTCCTGGCGCAAGTGGGAAGTATTTTTTGGATTCAGATGCTCGCCGCGAGCAGTTTGAGAACTTGTGGGTCCGACACGGACTCCGAATGACAATGTTATTACCCTTTTATTGAACATCTGTCCATTCTATGGCAGTCCTTGAAAGTACTTCATTTTCACGTGCGCTTTTTGCATAATCGGCCCAAAATTTCTTGTCCTCTATAGTGGAGATATCGTTTCCACATATATATTGATCGATGCCATGAATGCCCTTTTGTTCTTGGCTTTCACGCGCATGAGTTATAGCATGCCATCCGGCGAAAACAAGGAGAATAAGGCATATAGCCACTGGATTTTCTTCAATTTACGGCCAAATGAGATTGCCCGGATCATAGAGCATCTGCAGAAAGGTACGTTTGTCCCTACCAGGGGGCTAATGTCTATAAGGAACATAATTTCTCAAATTTCCTTCAAAAGGAAGTGCCAATGGGTTCAGAAACTTGTCTGAAAAACAGTGACGAATGATGTTCTTTGACTTTCAGGGCCAAAAAAGTCCTGCTTAAGGCAGTATTTGAGGGTACTCCGGGCCTCCTGGCGCAAGCAGGGAGTATTTTCTAGATTCAGACGCTCGCCGCGAGCAGTTTTAGAACTTGTGGGTCCGAGACGGACTCTGAATGACAAAATTATTACCCTGTTAGTGAACATCTGTCCATTCTATGGCAGTCCTTGAAAGTACTTCATTTTCACGTGTGCTTTTTGCCTAACCGCCCCAAAATTTCTTGTCCTCTATAGTGGAGATATCGTTTCCACACATATATTAACCGATGCCAGGAATGCCCTTTTGTTCTTGGCTTTCACGCGCATGAGTTACAGCATGCCATCCGGCAAAAACAAGGAGAATAAGGCATATAGCCGCTGTATTTTCTTCAATTTACGGCCAAATGAGATTGCCCGGATCATAGAGCATCTGCAGAAAAGTACGTTTGTCCCTACCAGGGGGGCTAATGTCTATAAGGAACATAATTTCTCAAATTTCCTTCAAAAGGAAATGCCAATGGGTTCAGAAACTTGTCTGAAAAACAGCGACGAATGATGTTCTTTGACTTTCAGGGCCAAAAAGTCCTTCTTAAGGCCGTATTTCAGGGTACTCCGGGCCTCCTGGCGCAAGCGGGGAGTATTTTCTGGATTCAGATGCTCACCGCGAGCAGTTTGAGAACTTGTAGGTCCGACACGGACTCCGAATGACAAAATTATTACCCTTTTAGTGAACTTCTGTCCATTCTATGGCAGTCCTTGAAAGTACTTCATTTTCCCGTGCGCTTTTTGCCTAACCGCCCCAAAATTTCTTGTCCTCTATAGTGGAGATATCGTTTCCACATAAATATTGACTGATGCCTGGAATGCCCTTTAGTTCTTGGCTTTCACGTGCATGAGTTACAGCATGCCATCCGGCGAAAACAAGGAGAATAAGGCATATAGCCGCTGGATTTTCTTCAATTTACGGCCAAATGAGATTGCCCGGATCATAGAGCATCTACAGAAAGGTACGTTTGCCCCTACGAGAGGGGCTAATGTCTATAAGCAACATAATCTCTCGAATTTCCTTCAAAAGGAAGTGCCAATAGGTTCAGAAACTTGTCTAAAAAACAATGATGAATGATGTTCTTTGACTTTTAGGGGCAAAAAGTCCTTCTTAGGCCGTATTTGAGGGTACTCCGGGCCTCCTGGCGCAAGCGGGGGGGATTTTCTGGATTCGGACGCTCGCCGCGAGCAGTTTGAGAACTTGTGGGTCCGACACGAACTCCGAATGACAAAATTATGACTGTTTTAGTGAACATCTGTCCATTCTACGGCAGTCCTTGAAAGTACTTCATTTTCCCGTGCGCTCTTTGCCTAACCGCCCCAAAATTTCTTGTCCTCTATAGTGGAGATATCGTTTCCACATATATATTGATCAATGCCAGGAATGCCCTTTTGTTCTTGGCTTTCACGCGCATAAGTTACAACATGCCATCCGGCGAAAACAAGGAGAATAAGGCATATAGCCGCTGGATATTCTTCAATTTACGGCCAAATGAGATTATCCGGATCATAGAGCATCTGCAGAAAGGTACGTTTGTCCCTACCAGGGGGCATAATGTCTATAAGGAACATAATCTCTCGAATTTCCTTCAAAAGGAAGTTCCAATGGGTTTAGAAACTTGTCTGAAAAACAGCGATGAATCATGTTCTTCGACTTTCAGGGCCAAAAAGTCTTGTTTAAGGCTGAATTTGAGGGTACTCCGGGCCTCCTAGCGCAAGCGGGGAGTATTTTTTTGGATTCGCGTGCTCGTCGTGAGCAGTTTGAGTACTTGTGGGTCTGACACGGACTCCGAATGAAAAAATTATTACCTTTTTAGTGAACATCTATCCATTCTATGGCAGTCCTTAAAAAAATTTCATTTTCACGTGCGATTTTTGCCTAACCGCCCCAAAATTTCTTGTCCTCTATAGTGGATATATCGTTTCCACATATATATTGATCGATGCCAGGAATGCCCTGTTGTTCTTGGCTTTCACGTGCATGAGTTACAGCATGCCATCTGGCGAAAACAAGAATACGGCATATAGCCGCCGGATTTTCTTCAATTTACGGCCAAATGAGATTGCCCGGATCATAGAGCATCTGCAGAAGGTACGTCTGTCCCTACGAGGGGGGCTAATGTCTATAAGCAACATAATATCTCGAATTTTCTTCAAAAGGAAGAGATAATGAGTTCAGAAACTTTTCTGAAAAACAACGACGAATGATGTTCTTTGACTCTCAGGGCCAAAAAGTCCCGCTCAAGGCTGAATTTGAGGGTACTCCAAGCCTCCTAGCGCAAGCGGCGAGTATTTTTTGGATTCGCGCGGTCGCCTTGAGCAGTTTGAGTACTTATGGGTCCGACACTGACTCTGAATGATAAAATTATGACCGTTTTAGTGAACATCTATCCATTCTATGGCAGTCCTTGAAAGTACTTCATTTTATTGTGCGCTTTTTGCCTGACTGCCCCAAAATTTCTTGTCCTTTATAGTGGAGATATCGTTTCCACATATATATTAACCGATCCCAGGAATGCCCTTTTGTTCTTGGCTTTCACGCGCCTGAGTTACAGCATGCCATCCGGCAAAAACAAGGAGAATAAGGCATATAGCCGCTGGATTTTCTTCAATTTACGGCCAAATGAAATTGCCCGGATCATAGAGCATTTACAGAAAGGTATGTTTGTCCCTACCAGGGGGGATAATGTCTATAAGCAAGATTATCTCTCAAATTTCCTTCAAAAGGAAGTGCCAATGGGTTCAGAAACTTTTCTGAAAAACAGTGACGAATGATGTTCTTTGATTTTCAGGGCCAAAAATTCCCGCTTAAGGCTTAATTTGAGGGTACTTCGGGCCTCCTGGCGCAAGCGGGGAGTATTTTTTTTGGATTCGCGCACTCGCCGCGAGCAGTTTGAGTACTTATGGGTCTGAAACAAACTCCTAATGACAAAATTATGACCGTCTTAGTGAGCATCTGTCCATTCTATGGCAGTCCTTGAAAGTACTTCATTTTCTCGTGCGCTTTCTGCCTGACTGCCCCAAAATTTCTTGTCCTCTATAGTGGAGATATCGTTTCAACATATATATTGACCAATGCCAGGAATGCCCTTAAGTTCATGGCTTTCACGTGCATGAGTTACACCATGCCATCTGGCGAAAACAAGAAGAATACGGCATATAGCCGGCGGATTTTCTTCAATTTACGGCCAAATGAGATTGCCCGGATCATAGAGCATTTCCAGAAAGGTACGTTTGTCCCTACCAGGGGGGCTAATGTCTATAAGGAACATAATCTCTCAAATTTCCTTCAAAAGGAAGTGCCAATGGGTTCAGAAACTTGTCTGAAAAACAGCGACGAATGATGTTCTTTGACTTTCAGGGCCAAAAGTCATGCTTAAAGCCGTATCTGAGGGTACTCCGGGACTCCTGGCGCAAGTGGGGAGTGTCTTTTGGATTCAGATGCTCGTCGCGAGCAGTTTGAGAACTTGTGGGTCCAACACGGACTCCGAATGACAAAATTATGACCCTTTTAGTGAACATGTGTCCATTCTATTGCAGTCCTTGAAAGTTCTTCATTTTCACGTGCGCTTTTTGCCTGACTGCCCCAAAATTTCTTGTGCTCTATAGTGGAGATATCGTTTCCACATATATATTGACCGATGCCAGGAATGCCCTTTTGTTCTTGGCTTTCACGTGCCTGAGTTACAGCATGCCATCCGGCGAAAACAAGGAGAATAAGTTACAGCCAAATGAGATTGCCCGGATCATAGAGCATCTACAGAAAGGTACGTTTGTCCCTACCAGGGGGGGTAATGTCTATAAGCAACATTATCTCTTGAATTTCCTTCAAAAGGGAGGGCAATGGGTTCAGAAACTTGTCTGAAAAACAGTGACGAATGATGTTCTTTGATTTTCAGGGCCAAAAATTCCTGCTTAAGGCTTAATTTGAGGGTACTTCGGGCCTCCTGGCGCAAGCGAGGAGTATTTTTTTGGATTCGCGCGCTCGCCGTGAGCAGTTTGAGTACTTATGGGTCCGACACAGACTCCTAATGACAAAATTATGACCGTCATAGTGAGCATCTGTCCATTCTATGGCAGTCCTTGAAAGTACTTCATTTTCTCGTGCACTTTTTGCCTGACTGCCCAAAATTTATTGTCCTCTATAGTGGAGATAGCGTTTCCACATATATATTGACCGATGCCAGGAATGCCCTTTAGTTTTTGGCTTTCACGTGCATGAGTTACAGCATGCCATCCGGCGAAAACAAGGAGAATAAGGCATATAGCCGCCGGATTTTCTTCAATTTACGGCCAAATAAGATTGTCCGGATCATAGAGCATCTGCAGAAAGGTACGTTTGTACCTACCAGGGGGGCTAATGTCTATAAGGAACATAATCTCTCAAATTTCCTTCAAGAGGAAGTGCCAATGGGTTCAGAAACTTGTCTGAAAAACAACGACGAATGATGTTCTTTGACTCTCAGGGCCAAAAAGTCCTGCTTAAGGCCGTATCTGAGGGTACTCCGGGCCTCCTGGCGCAAGCGGGGAATATTTTCTGGATTCAGACGCTCGCCGCGAGCAGTTTGAGAACTTGTGGGTCCGACACGGACTCTGAATGACAATATTATTACCCTTTTAGTGAACATCTGTCCATTCTATAGCAGTCCTTGAAAGTACTTCATTTTCACGTGCGCTTTTTGCCTAACCGTCCCAAAATTTCTTGTCCTCTATAGTGGAGATATCGTTTCCACATATATAATGATCGATGACCGGAATGCCCTTTTGTTCTTGGCTTTCACACGCATGAGTTACAGCATGCCATCCGGCGAAAACAAGGAGAATAAGGCATATAGCCGCTGGATTTTCTTCAATTTACGGCCAAATGAGATTGCCCGGATCATAGAGCATCTTCAGAAAGGTACGTTTGTCCCTACCAGGGGGGCTAATGTCTATAAGAAACATAATTTCTCAAGTTTCCTTCAAAAGGAAATGCCAATGGGTTCAGAAACTTGTCTGAAAAACAGCGACGAATGATGTTCTTTGACTTTCAGGGCCAAAAAGTCCTGCTTAAAGCTGAATTCGAGGGTACTCCTGGCCTCCTGGCGCAAGCGGGGAGTATTTTTTGGATTCGCGCGCTCGCCGCAAGCAGTTTGAGTACTGATGGGTCCGACACGGACTCAGTCCTTACATTATTCAATCAACATTGTTTCACCGAAAATTCCTTGCATGTTGGAAGAAATAAAGTTCACAAGTGTACACAATGTGCACTTCAACGTACAAGTTGAAATTGTTGAGTTATCTTGAGGTAGTCAAATGATCCTTTAATTGTTTCTCTAGAGTTATGGTTTGAACATGCAACCTAATTGTTGTTTCTTTCCATGTCATTTGTTGAATATAATAGTTGTCGCATCAATTTTTTCACATGTGAGATTTCATAAATTTGTAGTTGTTTGAGTTCTTCTGTCTCCCATGCTTCCTTGACTAATATAAGAGCATGTTCTTCAGTATCTTCACACGTTTTCTACCTATTTTATTGCAGTTGCACCCGACGTTGACTTTGGGATAAATTCCATATGTCCCGCAGCAACGCGCGGGGTCTCATCTAGTTAGTCAAATGCAGGGGCACTTTTGTTTTCCCTTTTCGAAGGCAGGGCCAGACAACAGCTCAATCAAAAGGGGGTGGCCTCCTTATTAGCAGAAAAGGGAAACAAGAAATGATTTGCATGGAAGTGGCCTAGGCTAAATCCAAGCAAAAATTGACAACCAAGAATACAAAGAACGCAAGGATCCAGGACCAGCAAGGCCGCCTCCTTCCCCGCCAGCCAAGAACGCCAAGGATCCCCTCCGAGCTCCTGGAAAGGAAAACAAAAGGCAATCCTCGCGAAAAGCATCACAAGGCGGCGGCGGTGAGGTGGTCGGCCGGAGTGAAGTTGCTGTGGTGATGGTGGTATCGTATATACAATTATAGATGTAAGTAGTTTCCCCACGTGTGGATCGGGGGAGGGGTGGAGATGAGAAGGCTCGACTTGAAAGACAGGTGGTGATGGTGGGGCAAGACAATAAAATATTGGAGGCTACAGTGCAACACGAACGTTAATTTTTTGGTTAGGTGTGGTGGGCAGCTGACGATTTACTGCTGCTCACGGGTTAACAATAGTGCATGTTGTTACATGGTACTGTAGACGAATTTAAGGAATGAAAGATATGGGATCGTCAGGTGCCAGTGCTGCTCATGCTCAAACCCTCTGTCGGTATACATGCATGCATGCACGGTCGGAGCCAGACTTTGGACACCGTCACGGCTTTTTTGGGACGCCGGAATTAAGTTAGTCTTCGCTGGTTCGTCCCACAGATCAGGTTGTACCACCGTGCCACCAGTCTATATATAGAACTTAGATGTTTTATGGATACAATTTTCGAGCCTAACAATGAATGTGATATATCACTTCAATTTGTTCACCGGGAGACATATACACAAAGCTCGACATGGCTCCAAGGGTACATGTGTTAAGAAATTAATGTAGTTTCACAAGGCATCGAGAAGGGTCCACCCGCCGACTCCTAGCCGTCCTCAGATCTGTCCAATCCTGGAATATGCAAGACATAGTAGGACCCCAGCTTGAGATCAGCAAAAAATATTGTTGGGGCGGCCGACGAACGAACTTATGTTAAGCAAGTTATACAAATTTGCATTACATTTGCAGCTTGGAGATTGCATCGTGCATCTTGGTGAGTAATTTTTTAATGATTTAATTTTGCAGAAGTTTATACAAAGATTTGCTTGACCATCATGTGCAGAAGATGGATGGTTAGAGGGACAGTGGTATCCTCAGCCCATGTGCTCACATTATTCCTGATTTTGTCGCATTATTCCTGAATTTGTTTCAGGACTTCCGATGATGCGCTTTCAGTGGGAGGAGACGTTTCCGTCAATGACCCCGGCTCAATCTCTCAAAGGTGCTCATAAGGGTAGTAGGGGTAGGATGTGCATGTACGCGTTCATAAGGGGCAAGTGTATGCTCTTATGTATGAGCACTTGCGTCTATACTGTTAAAAAAAAATCAAGTGCAGGGGTAATTTTGTACTTTGAAGTTTTTTTCTTGGGAAACAAAGATAGTTGATTTTGATCCAAATCCAATAATGTTTTTCTCAATTCCTTGTGAAATCTATGAAAGTGGTATATATTTGACCGAATAAAAACTTTACAAATGTTATATACATATATAAATAATATCATTTTTTGTATTTTTAAGGCTCAACGTTGTAGCCGTCAGGCACGAGCAGATGTACTATGCACGACGGCAGGTAAACTCTCGAATACCACACAAGCTCTCAAATTTAGTTTATAATATCCATTGCAACACATGGGATCTGCACGTACAATTTTAATGAACAACGGATGTGTTTTATACTAATAAACATAAAAAAATTTCTGTTGCAACGCACGGACATTTGTGCTAGTAAAATAGAAGTTTGCATCTACTGATTTGATGAGTCCTTCCAAAGCTCACCGGAGGGGAACCCACAGGAGGCTTCAAGATTTCTTTGTCATAGTTAACTGACATGAGATACAATCCATGTGGTGGTGCTGACAAGGCGACCTTCGCAAGTTCTTTGCGGTCCTTTGCCGCAATGATTGTCGGGACGATTTCAGGAGGCAGTCCCTCCCTTCCAACTTGAATTACCAAAGCTACCTGCATTGCCAACATGTTATCGAGTTGCTCTGTGGCACTAACACTCACAAACATCAGGGGTTTCGAACGTGGGGTGGGGTGATGATGATCGCAGGTAAGATATAGTACAGCAAGATATCAAGTCCGAAATAACATAGCATATCAACCGATGTTTGCAATAACATTACATGAAAATAAATTATCTCCGCCACAAAAGAAAGCTACCACTTTATAAGCTCAAATATAGCTATACTCTTACGCTCTCAGCCACCGGTCTTAACAAAAGAGGGCCTTAGAATCCAAAAGTTCCCTCAAAAACCTTCCCCTATAAGTGCGTTTGGAGGCTCTCCCAATAATTTTATTGGGTTTCACAGATGTGCGGCTCTAGCAGTTCCCCTATAAACCTCTCCCTAAACTAAGCCTGACATATCTGTCCCATATGTCAGTGGCTAATCTCTCTCTATCTTTCCCTCTGGTGTGCACAAAGACACCGGCGGAGCTCCTGCGACCGGCGGCGCGGTGGAGCGGGGGCCTGGCGCGAGCGGCTGGCAGCCGGTGGTGGCGTCGCGGGCGGCCAGCGATGTGTATCGGCGAGGGGGTGATGCTGCGGTGGCGCTGCTGGCAGATGACGGGTAGCGGCAGGTGCGGCGTTGGTGGTCGACGAGGTGTGAGTTATTTACCGAAAACCACCACATTATGGGCTAGGGTAACAGATCGGTACCACATTTGAGGCAGGGCACAAAAAACCACCAACAATGGGGCTAATCTGTAACGCGGAGCACTGATTGTCTCATTTACTCACGAAAACAGCGAAACCGACAGGTCGGACCCACCGGTCAGGCTGACGTGGCAAAGACCAAGCACAAAAAAAAACAATAAACAGCTGAGTTGGCACATGATATGCGGACCCCGCATGTCAGTGACTACATGATCATCTTCTTCCTATCTGCCTTTCTTTGGGGCATTACATCGAGCAGCTTGTGGGCAGCCGGACTCCAGCGACCAGAGGCACCGGCGATTCAGCGGCGAGCACCATGATGGTGGTAGGGTGGGGGGCACCGTGAGTCCTCGAAGGCCGATGCTGCTCCCGCCAGCATGGATGCCCGGGTCATCTGCGTCCGTGCGAGCCGAGAGCTCCATGGCCGTCGTGGCCATGGCAGCCGAGCCCCTGCTCGAGCTAGCCCCTGACCGCCTCGCCCTGTAGCCCGCACGCCTAGTTGCCGCGAGTCACGCACGCATCCAGACGCGCCGGCGAGATTCAGCAGCCGCTCGTCCCGCTTATGTCCGAGGTCGTCGGCCATGGCACGCACGCGCAGATGTAATCGCAGCAGGGAGTAGCTCAAGCAGAGCCATGGTGTTCTTCTGCGGTTGTGGAGGCGCGCGGCAAACGCGTTGGTGGCGCACGACCGGAGCAACGGCGAGACGAGGGGTGGTCTGTGCGGCGGCCGTGGGCTCGTGCGGCGACTGGCGGAGCAGCTCGGGGTGACGCCGTCTGCAGAGCTTCGGGAGGATAAGGTGGGCGGCAGGCTGCCTTGGCCTACGGTGGCCCAGGCGGAGCTCCTCGACGAGCCGGTGCGCGAAGGCCTCGGGTCGTCGGCGATGGCGACCCTGGTGGGATAGGACGGGGAGAGAGAGATAAAGATGAGGAAGAAAAAGAAAATAAGGGAAAAAATATATGAGGCTGACATGTGGGACACCCCTCCAACTCAGTATATTGTCCACACAAACACGCCACATCAGCCCGATAGGTGGGCCTAACTTATCAATTTCGCTGTTTTCTCGACCAAATCTGAGCATCAGTGCTCCGCGTTACAGATTAAGCACAATTTTGGTGGTTTTTTGTGCCCTGCCTCAAATGTGGTACCGATCTGTTACCCTAGCCCATAATGTGATGGTTTTGGGTAAATAACTCATGAGGTGTGGCAGCAAAGCGGCAGTGGTGTGAGCGGCCGGTGGAGAGGCAGTGGCGGCAGGGCCAGAGGCGCAGGCGACCAGTGACGTGTGGTGGCGTTGCTCCCCCATCATCAGACGAGATGGTGGCGATGGTGCTTAGGGAGCAACGTCTTTTAAGATTGGACTAACACAAATCCAGTTTCTTCTAGCAATCTGATGAGCATAAACTCAAATATCAGCTCACAAAGTGGAGCATTATTGCCAGCCAAAAGATCGGGGTGGAAGATCTAGAGATTAAAAATAAATGTTTGCTTCAGCATACTGTCAGAGGCTCGGGAGCACCTGGACTCTGCGTGCAGCCACTTGGAGATGGTCGCATGGACTATATACAGCCAATTTAGGTGGCGGCTTAGCAATAGGATTAGTAATGTTAAGTGTTGCGTAATATCTATTGTTTGATGTCGTGTATGTCCTGTTTACATTCTCTTACTACATTCTATAACATAGCATATCAAGTCCTATTTACATTAGGTGGCGGCTCGGGAGTGATGATGATCGCAAGTAAAATATAGTACAGCAAGATATCAACTCCGAAATAACATAGCATATCAATCGATGTTTGCAATAACATTACATGAACATAAATTATCTCCGCCACAAAAGAAAGCTACCACTTTATAAGCTCAAATATAGCTATACTCTTATGCTCTCAGCCACCGGTCTTAACAAAAGAGGGCCTTAGAATCCAAAAGTTCCCTCAAAAACCTTCCCCTATAAGTGCGTTTGAAGGCTCTCCCAATAATTTTATTGGGTTTCACAGGTGTGCGGCTGTAGCAGTTCCCCTATAAACCTCTCCCTAAACTAAGCCTGACATATGTGTCCCACATGTCAGTGGCTAATCTCTCTCTATCTTTCCCTCTGGTGTGCACAAAGACACCGGCGGAGCTCCTGCGACCGGCGGCGCGATGGAGCGGGGGCCTGGCACGAGCGGCTGGCAGCCGGTGGTGGCGTCGCGGGCGGCCAGCAATGTGTATCGGCGAGGCGGTGATGCTGCGGTGGCGCTGCTGGCAGATGACGGGTAGCGGCAAGTGCGGCGTTGGTGGTCGACGAGGTGTGGCAGCAAAGCGGCAGTGGCGGCAGGGCCAGAGGCGCAGGCGACCAGTGACGTGTGGTGGCGTTGCTCCCCCAACATCAGACGAGATGGTGGCGATGGTGCTTAGGGAGCAACGTCTTTTGAAATTGGGCTAACACAAATCCAGTTTCTTCTAGCAATCTGATGAGCATAAACTCAAATATCAGCTCACAAAGTGGAGCATTATTGCCAGCCAAAAGATCGGGGTGGAAGATCTAGAGATTTAAAAAAAATGTTTGCTTCAGCATACTGTCGGAGGCTTGGGAACACCTGGACTCTGCATGCAGCCACTTGGAGATGGTCGCATGTGTAGAGGAATAGGATGCAACTCTCAATGTATTGATAGGTGCATATGCACAAGTATATATAGTACATAGGGCAAGTCATATCCTCAACTATACACAAGGAGGAGACTTGGAGTACAAGAATACATGTGCTAAATACATATCTCAACACCCCCCGCAGTCGAAGCGACACCGTTGCTGACGCAGAGACTGGACCGGAATTCCTCGAAGGACGTCGTGGGCAAACCTTTGGTCATGATGTCGGCAAATTGTTGGGAGGTGGGAACGTGCAGAACACGGACATGGCCAAGAGCCACCTGATCCCGAACAAAATGGATATCAAGCTCAATGTGCTTGGTGCGACGATGATGAACCGGGTTGGCGGAGAGGTAGACGGCGGAGACGTTGTCGCAGTAGACGACCGTGGCCTTCTCAACAGGACACGAGAGCTCGTGAAGAAGCTGACGAAGCCAGGAGCACTCAGCAACAACGTTAGCCACAGCGCGGTGCTCAGCCTCGGCGCTAGACCGCGAGACGGTGAGCTGCCGCTTGGACGACCACGACACCAAGGATGGTCCAAGGAATATGCAGTAACCCGAAGTAGAACGACGGGTGTCCGGGCAACCAGCCCAGTCGGCGTCGGAGTAGACGACCAGATCAGTGGCAGTGGAGGCACGGAGAGTAAGACCAAGATCCATAGCACCATGGATGTAGCGGAGAATCCGCTTAACGGCAGTCCAGTGAACATCTCGAGGAGCATGCATATGCAGGCAGACCTGCTGAACCGCGTACTGAAGCTCCGGCCGAGTGAGAGTGAGGTACTGGAGAGCACCAACAATGGACCGGTAGAAGCCAGCATCTGAAGCAGGAGTACCATCAGTAGCAGAGAGCTTGGCCTTCGTGTCGACGGGAGTGGCGGCCGGTTTGCAGTTAAGCATACCAGCACGGTCAAGGAGCTCATGAGCGTACTTCCGTTGATGAAGGAAGAAACCATCAGGACGACGCACCACCTCAACACCGAGGAAGTAGTGCAACGGACCCAAGTCCTTGATGGCAAACTCAGCACGTAGACGATCAGTAAGCCGGCGAAGGAGCTCAGAAGTGCATGCCGTCAGGATGATGTCGTCAACATAGAGCAGCAAGTACGCCGTGTCGGTGCCCTGGTGATAAACAAACAGCGAAGCATCGGAGCGTGTAGAGCGGAAGCCGAGTTGGTGAAGAAACGCTGCGATGCGCTGGTACCAGGCACGAGGAGCCTGCTTGAGCCCATACAATGAGCGTGAGAGCAGACACACATGATCAGGACACGTCGGGTCAACAAACCCCGTGGGCTGCTGACAGAAGACCTGCTCCTCAAGATGACCATGCAGGAAGGCGTTGGAGACATCCATCTGATGAACTGGCCAGGCACGAGAGACCGCTAACTGTAAAACAGTGCGGATCGTCCCGGGCTTAACAACCGGGGCGAAAGTGTCGGTGAAGTCCACACCGGCGCGTTGCCGAAAACCACGAACAACCCAACGCGCCTTGTAGCGATCCAGAGTGCCGTCGGGACGAAGCTTGTGTTTGAAGACCCACTTCCCGGTGATCACATTAGCGTGCTGGGGACGGGGAACAAGCTGCCAAGTCCGGTTCCGCTGCAAAGCGTCGAACTCCTCCTGCATGGCGGCCATCCAGAGAGGGTCGCGGAGAGCGGCCCGAACCGAGGACGGCAGCGGGGAAGGAGCGGACGTCGAGGCGGTGCAGACGTAGTCATCCGCATAGCGAGAACTCGGGCGAAAAACCCCGGTGCACGAGCGGGTGACGGGCCCGGCCGTCGAAGCAGTCGCGGGTGGCGGTGAGGCCGTGGCCTCCACGGCGTCCACGGGAGAGGCAGTGGCCTCCATGTCGTCGACGGGAGAGGCGGACCGAGCGGGAGTCGAGGCCGCGGCGTCGGGGAAGCCACCCGACGGGGCGGGCGAGGCGGGCGACTGAGGCGGGGTCGAAGCCGCGCCCGTAGAGGCCGAACCAGGGGAGGCGGCGCCAGGAGAGGCCGACCCAGCCGGCGGCCCAGCATGCGGCCCAGCATGCATGGCGGGGGATCGGGGCGACGTAGGCGGCGTCGACGGGGCTCCAAGTGACGAGGGCGCTGAGCCGGAGGAGGGAGCCGCGGAGGGCCCCGATCCAGAGGAGGGAGCCGCGGGCGGGGGTGCCGGAGCACCCAGGCCGGCAGCTGGCGGCGACGCGGAGGAGAGCCCGCCGCGGGAGGGGAAGACGGCACCACCTGTTCCTGAGCAAAGGGAAACACAAGCTCATCAAAGTACACGTGTCGTGACGTGATGACATGGTGAGACACAGGGTCGTAGCAGCGATAACCCTTAGTGTTGGCCGGGTAACCAAGGAAGACACATGGAACGGAACGAGGAGCTAGTTTATGAGCGGTGGTGGCGGTGGTGTTGGGGTAGCAACGACAACCAAAAATACGGAGACCATCATAGGAGGGAGGAGTGCCATATAAGAGATGGTGAGGCGCATAGTTCCAGCGCGTACGGCATGGCCGGAGATTGAGGAGGAGGGTGGCGGTGGCGAGGGCATTGGGCCAAAACCGAGAAGGCATGTAGGCATGGGAAAGAAGGGTGCGCACACACTCATTGAGGGTGCGTAGGATGCGCTCGGCACGGCCATTCTGCTGGGAGGTGTATGGGCACGTGAGACGAAACACGGTGCCGTGGGTGGAAAGGAGATGGCGGATGGTAAGATTGTCGAATTCTTTCCCGTTGCCGGTCTGAAGTGCGAGTATGGGTCGCCTGAACTGTGTGGAGACATAAGCATAGAATGCAATGAGAGTAGCGGCAACATCGGATTTCCTACGAAGAGGAAATGTCCACACAAAGTGAGAGTAATCATCCAGTATGACAAGATAATAAAGATAACCAGAATTACTGGGTACTGGAGATGTCCATACATCGCTATGAATTAACTCAAACAGAAAAGATGCAACTGTGGAAGAAGAGCTAAAAGGAAGGCGAACATGTTTGCCTAACCGGCAGGCTACACATGAGTGAGCGGCCGTTTTATTACATGAAAAAGAAAATCCTCTCATTATTTGACGAAGTGAAGAAGTGCTAGGATGCCCGAGACGAGCATGCCAAAGATCGACGCCGACGGAAAAAGCTCGAGGACCACCCGGAGATGACGGCGACTGAACTGGGTAGAGGTCGCCGGGACTGTCACAGCGGTGAAGAACCATCCTGGTGCGAGCGTCCTTAACAGAAAAGCCAACTTCGTCAAATTTCACAGTTACGAAATTATCACGAGAAAGATTGCGAACAGAAACTAAGTTCTGAATTAGATGGGGAGAAACAATGACATTATTAAGAGAGAGAGGTCGAGAGTTAGAAGGAAAAGGTGCAGAACCAACATGAGAGATAGGAAGACCAACACCGTTGCCGATGATGATGCGGGAGGGAGTGGAAGTGGGATGAACGGAGGAGAGGTTACCCGGATGAGCGGACATATGAGCGGTGGCACCGGAGTCCATGATCCAATCGCCACCACCACCGGAGTAGGGTGGCGGCTGCTGCAGTGCCGCTAGAAGTGCCGGGTCGTAGTAGGGGGCGCCGTACTCGCCGGGGGCGCCGTACGCGCCGGGGGCGCCGTACGCGCCGTAGGAGGGCGCGGCAGGGGGGGCGCCGTGGGCGCCGTTGGCGCCGAAAGGCGCGGCTAGAAGCGCCTGGTGGGTGCTCGGGCGGGGGCCGAGGATGCCCGGGGCGGGGGGCCGCGGCACGGGCATGTTGTATGCGTGCACGACCCCCGTCCAGGGGTTGTAACCACCGGCCCAGGGTGGCGGGGGCTGCTGCTGAGGAGCCTGACCGCCGCCGCCGCCACCTTTGCCTCCGCCTTGGCGGTTACCGCCGCAACCGCGGCGGCGGTTGCCGCCGTTGCCACCGTTGCGAGGTGGTTGGGGCGGCTGCGGCACCGGCGCAGGGTGCGGGACAGCCGGAGGACGAGGCGCCGAAGGTGGTGTAGAGGCGCCGATGGAGAGGCCAGCGGCGAGCGCGGTGTGGACGGCGCGGGTGCGGAGGTGCTTCATCCGCCGCTCCTCAAGACGAAGATAGGCCACCGCCCGCTCGTAAGTGGGGTTGGCCATGAGGGTTAGGTTGGAGGCGGCGTTGCCGAAATCCTCGTTGAGGCCGGCGGTGAGCGTCGAGAGGAGAAGCTCGTCGCCCACCTTGAACCCGACGTCATTGAGCTCGTCAGAGAGGTTCTTGAGCCGGAGACAGAAGGCGTCGATGGTGGAATCGTTCTGGTGACACCCAAAAAATTCCTGCTGCAAAAAAACAATCCGTTGAAGCTTGTTGTCGGTGAAGAGGCCATTGATCTTGGTCCACACCGTGTAGGCATCGTCCCCATCGCGAACGACGGTGTGGAAGATGTCCGGAGAAACGGTGAGGAAGAACCACCGGATAAGGGTGGCGTCGATGGCGAGCCAGTTGGCGTCGTGGGCGCCGGCAAAGAAATTGGCAAGACAGTCCACATGATCACGAAGATTGTACTCACGGAAGAGGTTGAAGTAGGTTTTCCAGGCATAGTAGTTTGCGAAGGCGTGGGAGAGGATGATGGGAACGTGATCGGAAAGGTGGATGTTGCGGATGTCGGCGGCTTGGGGCTCATCGGGCTCGGACCCGTAAGAGGAGTCGAACGGGTTGCTAGGAGGTGCGCTGGAGGAGTAGGAGGAGGTGCCGAGGGCCGACATGGCAGAGGGAGGGGGTGGCGGCGCGAGATGGGATCGGGGAGGGTTTA